>NC_045956.1:175522611-175822611 GCF_010909765.2 Amblyraja radiata
AGGAAGAGACTAAAACCATGTTTCTCCCACCCCCCCCCCCCCCCCACACACACACACACACATACACAACCTAATAAACTAAATGTAATTAGCTTTAACTAAAACAGACAAAATTAAAAAACAAAAAAAAGTAAAAAACAGATGGACTGCAGGCGAGCCGCAGCTGCCAGGCAGTCCGTTTTTGGACGTTTTTGCACACAAATAGCGATGGGCGCCTGGAATGGGCTGTCAGGCCTGGTGATGAAGGCTGATAGGACCCTGGCACTAAACAGGCCATTAGTTAGGTAAATGGATACGCAGATAAAGGAGCGATGTGGATGACGTGCAGGCAGAGGAGATTTGTTTAACTTAACATCATGTTGGGCACAGATATTGGGCTGAAGCTATAAACAAAGAACTGCAAATGCTGGTTTATACCAAAGATAGGCACAAAGTGCTGGAGAAACTCAACGGATCAAACAGCATCTCTGGAGAACATGAATACATAATGTTTCGGGTCAAGATTCTTCTCAGACTGTTTCTCTTCCCACAGATGCTGCCCGACCTACTGAGTGTTTCCACCGCTTTTTCTGGGTCATATGGCTTTCAGCATTTTAAAAGCATTCGTCAGAGAGTGGTGAAACTGTGGAATTCATTTCCACAAAAGGCTGTAGGAGGCCAAGGCAATGGATATTTTTAATATGGCGAATAATAGATTTTTGATTAGTACAGGTGTCAATGGTTATAGGGAGAAGGCAGGAGAATGGGTTTAGGAGAGATAGATCAGCCATGAATGAATGGCGGAGTAGACCTGATGCTTGTATCGTATAAGCTGATAATTATCATGAGAGATAAAGATGGCTTTTCTCACCATAAGGTCATAAGGTCATGTGATCGGAGTAGAATTAGGCCATTCGGCCCATCAGGTCTAGTCTGCCATTCAATCATGGCTGATCTATCTCTCCCTCCTAACCCCATTCTCCTGCCTTCTCCCCATACCCTCAGACATCCGTGCTAATCAAAAAACTATCTATCTATGCCTTAAAAATATCCACTGACCTGGCCTCCACAGCCTTCTGCAGTAAAGAATTCCACAGATTCATCAGACTAAAGAAATTCCGCCTCATCTCCTTCCTAAAAAAAGTCCTTTAATTCTGAGGCTATGACCTCTAGTCCTACACTCCCCCACAAGTGGAAACATCCTCTCCACCTCTCTATCCAGGCCTTTCACTATTCTGTACGTTTCAACGAGGTCCCTCCTCATTCTTCTAAACTACAGTGAGTACAGGCCCAGTGCCGACAAACGCTCATCATATGTTAAACATAGAAACATAGAAACATAGAAAATAGGTGCAGGAGTAGGCCATTCGGCCCTTCGAGTCTGCACCGCCATTCAATATGATCATGGCTGATCATCCAACTCAGTATCCTGTACCTGCCTTCTCTCCATACCCCCTGATCCCTTTAGCCACAAGGGCCACATCTAACTCCCTCTTAAATATAGCCAATGAACTGGCCTCAACTACCTTCTGTGGCAGAGAGTTCCAGAGATTCACCACTCTCTGTGTGAAAAATGTTTTTCTCATCTCGGTCCTAAAGGATTTCCCCCTCAAACTGTGACCCCTTGTCCTGGACTTCCCCAACATCGGGAACAATCTTCCTGCATCTAGCCTGTCCAACCCCTTAACCTACTCACTCCTGGTCAATGTGGGAATGGGAAGGGGAGTGAAAGTGTTTCGCAACCGGGTTTAAGTGTTTAGAGATCGGGCAGGCCTGTGCGGCATAGTGACGCAGTGGTAGAGTTACTGCCTTACAGCGCTTGCAGCGCCGGAGACCCGGGTTCGATCCCAACCACGGGTGCTGTCTGTACGGAGTTTATACGCTCTCCCCGTGACCTGCGTGGGTTTTCCCCGAGATCTTCGGATTCCTCCCACACTCCAAGGACATACAGGTTTGTAGGTTAATTGGCTTTGTGTATAAAATGTAAATTGTCCCTAGTGTGTGTAGGATAGTGTTAGTGTGCGGGGATCGCTGGTCGGCGCGGACCCTGTGGGCCGAAGGGCCTGTTTCCGCACTGTACCTCCAAACTAAATAGACTGAATCTCTTGAATGAACTGAAAATAATCCCTAGTTCCTGTACATCAAGGTTTAGGCCCTAGGGGTAGATGTGGAGAATCGAGGAGCTCAGTTCCGAGGAGCATGCCCAGCCTTTTGTTTTATTTACGATACTTTGAACAAAGTACCCTTCCCAGCCACACATGGTTAAGTCTGAATAAATGATAATTTGCTCAATAATTAACCTCTCAGTAAGCAAATTTAGACTCAAGGCATTAATCATATATGGTTACAGTCTTGGCTTTGTGAAAAGTGCTCTAAGGTGGGCCGTTATAATTCGCTTTCTTATTATCCAGACTGCAGTTGTGTTTATTTAAGCATGCTTATATTCTTTACATCAACAGTGAAATTATACACTGAGCACAATTGAAGACTTTGGAACTATTATAGTATTTGGATTCCTTTTTATTGCAGCTAACAAAGAGAATGCTTTGAAATTTTTTTCCATGATTATGTTTTGGTGACAAAAAAAAAATCAAATCTCCTCAGCTCAGAAAAACCGATCCAATCACAAATAATGCTTTCACCGCATAAGTTCCTCAGCGCCTAAGTTTAGTTTATTGTCACCTGTACCGAGGTACGGTGAAAAGATTTTGTTGCGTGCTAACCAGCCAACCGAAAGACAATACGTGATTGCATTCGAGCCGTTTACAATGTACAGACACTGTACATGACAAAGGAAATAACGTGAATGACTGCCAGGTTTTGAAGGCACTGATGCTTTTGTTTCCTTCCTGCGCCCTCTGTCCAATACCAACCCTCTGTCCAGCAGCTTAGCGTGTGAATTTTTGACCATGTATGTTGTCAAGGTCCCATTTCTTCCTTTGAGTCGGTATCACAGTCACAGAGTCATGGAGTCATACGGTGTGGAAACAGGCCCAACTTGCCCACACCAGCCAACAATGTCCCAGCTACACTAGTCCCACCTGCCCGAGTTTGATCCATTTCCCTCCAAACCTGTCCTATCCATGTGCCTGTCTAATTGTTTCTTAAACATTGGGATAGTCCCAGCCTCAACTCCCTCCTCTGGCAGCTTGTTCCATTCACCCACCACCCTTTGTGTGAAAAAGTTACCCCTCAGATTCCTATTAACTCACCTTAAAACTCTGGTTCTCGATTCCCCTACTCTGGGCAAGAGACTCTGTGCATGTACCCAATCTATTCCTCTCATGATTTTATACACTACAAGGCCACCTCTTATCCTCCTGCACCCCAAGGAATAGAGTCCCAGCCTACTCAACCTCTCCCGACAACTCAGACCCTCTATCCAGGCAACATCCTTGTAAATATTCTCTTTATCCTTTCCAGCTTGACAATATCTTTCCTATAACATGGTGCCCACAACAAAACACAATATTTTAAATGTGACCTCACCAAAGTCTTATACAACTGCAACATGACCTCCCAACCTCTATATTCAATACTGACAGATATATATTTATATACACCGACTCCAACTCTCTGTCCAGCAGCCTAAAGTGTGAATTTTTGACCATGCTTGTTATCAGGGTCCCATTTATTCCTTTGAGTCGGTATAGTCATAGAGTCATGGAGTCATACGGTATTGAAACAGGACCTTCGGCCCAACTTGTACAACAAGTCCCATCTACACTAGTCCCACTTACATGCGTTTGGCTCATATCCCTCTAAATCTCTCCTGTCCATGTACCTGTCCAAATGTATTTTAAATGCTGTTTTAGTCCCTGCCTCAACTACCTCCTCTGGCAGCTCGTTCCATACACCCACCCCCTTTTTTGTGAAAAAGTAACCTCTCAGATTATTGCAGTTGAATAAAGAGGATTATGAAGGCATGAGAGGGGAGCTGACCAAGGTCGACTGGAAAAGGATCCCAGCAGGAATGACGATGGAACAGCAATGGCAGGGATTTCTGTGCATAATCCAGAAGATGCAGGATTGTTTCATTCCAAAGATGAAGAAAGATTCTAAGGGGAGTAAGAGGCAACCATGGCTGACAAGGGAAGTTAGAGATGGAATAAAACTAAAAGAAATGGTGTATAACGTAGCAAAGAGTAGCGGGAAGCCATAGGATTGGGAAACTTTCAAAGGACAACAGTAGGTAACGAAAAGGGCAATACGGGGTGAAAAGATAAAGTACGAAGGTAAGCTGGCCAAGAATATAAAGATGGACAGTAAAAGCTTCTCTAGGTATGTTAAGAGAAAAAGATTAATAAAGACAAATGTGGGTCCCTTGAAGGCAGAAAGAGGTGAAATTATTATGGGGAACAAGAAAATGGCAGAAGAGTTGAACAGATATTTTGGTTCTGTCTTCACAAAGGAAGACACAAACAATCTCCCAGATGTATTAGAGGACAGAGGATATAGTGAGACAGAAGAATTGAAATAAATTTGCAATAGGTGAGAAATAGTATTGGGTAGACTGATGGGACAGAAGGCTGATAAATCCCCACGGCCCTCAGGGCGGTGACTCTAGAAATCGTGGACACATTGGTGATCATTTTCCAATGTTCTATAGATTCAGGATCAGTTCCTGTGGATTGGAATGTAGCTAATGTTATCCCACTTTTCAAGAAAGGAGCGAGAGCAAAAATGGGGAATTACAGACCAGTTAGCCTGACATCAGTGGTGGGGAAGATGCTGGAGTCAATTACTAAAGAGGTAATAATGGGGTATTTGGATAGCAGTAAAAGGATTGGTTCAAGTCAGCATGGATTTATGAAGAGGAAATCATGCTTGACTAATCTTCTGGAATTTTTAGAGGATGTGACAAGTAAAATGGATGAAGGAGAATCAGTGGATGTAGTGTATCTAGACTTTCAGAAAGCCTTTGATAAGATCCAACACAGGAGATTAATGGGCAAAATTAGAGCACATGGTATTGGGGGTAGGGTATTGACATGGATAGAGAATTGGTTGGCAGACAGGAAACAAAGAGTAGGAATAAACGGGTCCCTGTCAGAATGGCAGGCAGTGGCGAGTGGAGTGTTGCAAGGTGGTGCTGGGGCCACAACTATTTACAATATTTATTAATGATTTAGATGATGGAATTAAAAGTAACATTAGCAAATTTGCAGATGACACAAAGCTGGGTGACAGTGTGAACAGCGAAGAGGATGCTATGAGGATGCAGAGTGACTTGGACAGGTTGAGTGAGTGGGCAGATGCATGGCAGATGCAGTATAATGTGGGTAAATGTGAGGTTATCCACTTTGGCGGCAAGAACAAGGAGGCAGATTATTATCTCAATAGTGTCAGATTAGGAAAAAGGGAAGTGCAACGAGACCTGGGTGCCCTTGTACACCAGTCACTGAAAGTAAACATGCAGGTACAGCAGGCAGTGAAGAAAGCTAATGGCATGTTGGCCTTCATAACGAGAGGATTTGAGTATGGAAGTAAAGAGGTCCTTTAATGGCAGTTGTACAGGTCCCTGGTGAGACCACACCTGGAGTATTGTGTACAGTTTTGGTTTCATAATTTGAAGAAGGACATCCTTGCTATTGAGGGAGTACAGCGTAGGTTCACATGGTTAATCCCCGGGATGACGGGACTGTCCTATGAGGAAAGATTGGAAAGGCTGGGCTTGTATTCGCTGGAGTTTAGAAGGATGAGAGAGGATCTTATAGAAACATATACAATTATAAAAGTACTGGATAAGCTAGGTGCAGGAAAAATGTACCCAATGTTGGGGGAGCCCAGAACCAAGGGTCACAGTCTGAGAATAAAGGGGAGGCCATTTAAAACTGAGACTAGAAAAAACATTTTCACCCAGAGAGTTGTGAATTGGTAGAATTCCCCGCCACAGAAGGCAGTGGAGGCCAAGTCACTGGATGAATTTAAAAGAGAGTTAGTTCGAGCTCCAGGGGCTAGTGGAATCAAGGGATATGGGGAGAAGGCAGGTACGGGTTACTGATTGTGGATGATCAGCCATGATCACAATGAATGGCGGTGCTGGCTTGAAGGGCCGAATGGCCTCCTCCTGCACCCGTTTTCTATGTTTCTATGTTTCTATTCCTATTAAATCTTTTCCCCCTCACCATGAACTTAAGTCACCTGGTTTTTGATTCTCAGTCTCTGGGGAAAAGATCATCTATTCTATCTAACCCCTCATGATCTTATACACCCCTCTTCTCCCCTCTCCCTTCAGGCAAGAGGTACAGAAGTGTGAAAACACATACCTCCAGATTCGGGGATAGTTTCTTCGCAAATGTTATCAGGTAACTGAACCATTCTCTTACCAACTAGAGAGCTGTTCTGAACTATCATCTACCTCAATCGAGACTCTCAGACTATCTTTAATCGGACTTTACTGGACATTTTCTTGCACTAAATGTTATTCCCTTTATAATGTATCTGTACACTGTGGATGACTCGATTGTAATCATGTATAGTCTTTCAGCTGACTGGATAGCACACAACAAAAAGCTTTTCACTGTACCTTGGTACATGTAACAATAAATTAAACTAGGCTAATCTCTATAAGATCACCACTCAGCCTCCTGCGTTCCAAGCAATAAAGTCCTGGGCTGCCCAACCTCTCCCGATAGTTCAAGCCCTCAAATCCAACGAGCTGTTCAATTTTACTATGCACAATTTATAGAGTGGCATAGTTGGTAGAGCTCCAGCGATCTGGGTCCGATCCCGTCCTCGGGTGTTGTCAGTGCGGAGTCTGCATGTTCTGCTTGTGGCCATGTGGGTTACCTCCTGGTGCTCCGGTTTCATCCCATATCCCAAGGACATGTGGAATTTTAGGTTAATTGGCTTTTGTAAAATTGCCCCAAGTGTATAAGGATTTGGATAGCACAGAGCTGGGGTGAATAAATGATTGAGAGCTTGTGTGGACAGCCTGTTTCCACACTGTATTTCTCAAAAACTAAGTAAATCATTAGGCAGTGGCATAGTAGTTAAATTACTGGATGAGTAGTCCAATAGTCTGTATGAACAACCCAAAGACTTGAGTTCGAATCCCAGTCATAGCATCATACAGCATGGAAACATGCCCTTAGACTAACACAAATGTGAATTCACCCAAATGTGTAGGATAGTTAGTGTATAGGTTGATTGTTGGATCGGCGTGGACTTGGTGGGTCAAAGTGCCTGTTTCCATGCTGTCTAAAGTCTAAAGTCAGTACGCTCTCCACTTTACACCAGCAGAAGTCCGATAGTGTATTGGGAGACATACTGACGAAGGACACCTTCTCAAACCTCTGAGGCAGGAACAAGATTTATTTGCGTCCGGAATATAACGTGATGGGATAAAGCACCATGGCTTAACACCATCAAAGCCCACCTCACCCACCAACCCTTCCCTTCGCTCTTATCCCATCCCCCATGTCATCTGCAAAGGAATATTTTAGTGTTTTGTAGTCACAGAGCCATACAGCGTGGAAACAGGCCCTTCGGCCCAACCAGCCCACACCATCCTAAATCTCCCAATCAGATTAGTCCCACCTGCCCATATCCCTCCAAACCTGTCCTATCCATGTACCTGTCTAATAGCTTCTTAAACATTGCGTTAGTCCCAGCCTCAACTACCTCCTCTGGCAGCTTGTTCCATACACCCACCACTGTTTTGTGAAAAAGTTACCCCTCAGATTCCTACAAAATCTTTACCCCTTCAACTTAAACCTATGCCCTCTGGTTCTCGATTTCCCCCACTCTGGGACAGGGATACCGTCCATCCACCTGATCTATATAAATGTCTTTTGTTGTCTTAGGAATACATGCCTTTTATTCATTGTCGGTCCATATCAACCCACTCTGCTCTACTTCACGATATAAGGAGTGATTCTGGACTGCAGCACTTCCATTGTTATAGCACCACTCATAATCTCCCCATGAGCCAAAGGACTTGACCACCAATAGTTACCGAAGGTAGACACAAAATGCTGGAGTAACTCAGCGGGACAGACAGCATCCCTGGAGAGAAGGAATGGGTGACGTTTCGGGTCGAGACCCTTCTTCAGACTGAGAGTCAGGGGAGGGGGAGGAATGGAGATAAGGAAGTGCAAGGTGTGAGAACGAGACATCAAAGGGGGTGGAGATCAAGGAAAATGTGGAATAGATCATTGTTAGCTGGGAGAAGATAACACCAACAAAGAGCCTGAGATGCTGCCTGTCCCGCTGAGTTACTCCAGCATTTTGCATCTGTTGAGAGATAAAATGTAATCGGGCTGTGACTGGTTGGAGAACTGGGAAGGGGGAGGGATGGTGAGAGAGGGAAAGCAAGGGTTGCTTGATGTTGGAGAAGTCAATGTTCATACTGCTGCAGTGTAAGCTACCCAAGCGAAATATGAGGTGCTGTTCCTCCAACTTGCGCTGGGCCTCACCAACATTCACCGCTGGAATGTTGATTGTGTTGTAGACCCTTCCTTCTTAAAATGTAATCTGCACACTGTTCCTTTTTGTGTGCTCTAACTCCCCATTGTCATCCTTCAAACCTTGTATCTTGTTACAGTAAAACCATGTCAAGCTTATTAAAAATCTTCTGAGGCAGTGCAAACTTTATCCAGATTTGATAATCTGCCATCAAGTTAAAGAGACGTCAGCTCTCTCATCTTTCCTTCAGGCAACAAGTAAACCCAGAAACCAAAAGAGAATTATGCCAAAGTCCTTTGCAAACTCTCGACCTCACGTATCATGTCTGTTATCTCTCACTTTCTCATTCCCTCTCTCTCCCTCTCCCTCACTCTCTCTCTCTTATATACAGTGTATACAAGCTACATCAAAACTAAGAATAATCCTTGGCGAAGGAAATACGGCACATCTTGGTGCACAATACGTAACAGCATGCCATAACCTGAGAGACGGTGAATGACCAACATGCACATATGTACGCACACACTAATTGACATTAACACTAAGAAATTAATATTGAATTGCTAAACGTGCTATTGTGTTGTACTGCTTACAGCTACAAGAACGTGTAGCAATCAATAAAGGGCTATAGGCCTATTGCGAGTTTATGTACAGGGACATATCTATCCATGCACTGTATACTTGTATTTATACTTATGCATTTTAAACAAGTATGTCATGTTTTATACTTTGGCAATATAACAATGTTTTATTATCATGCCAATAAAGCTTTTAAATTGAATTGAATTGAATTGATAGAGGGAGCGAGAGAGAGGTTGGGAGAGGGTGAGAGTTAGATAGAGAGAGAGAGAGAATTAAGTTTTCCACAGGTAAGTTGATGTTTAATAGCTCCTTTGTAGTTGGTGTGGGGCGGTGAGATGGGTGGGTGGATAAGCATGTCAATGAGTCTGCTGCACTCATCCAGTCTTAATCATATCAGACACTCGTGGTTCTGGCACAAGATTAGTAGAGCAATGATCATCTTCATTACAAGAATATTACAGGGGTTATTAACAGATATTTCGTTCTCAGGCAAATACTGACAAGATAACTATATACTTGGCTTTGTTGATAATCGAGTGGCTGCTTTCAAACAAGTACATTCTTTTATTCCCTCCTGCCCTATGGAAATCCCCCTCCTATCTATACACAGGCAGATGTGGGGAAAGGTAGAATCAAGTTCTGCGAATGTTAGAAAAAAGTTTGTTCAACCCCGTTGACGGTGCCATCGTTTTTGTAAACTGCCCAATAAAATGAAGGGGAAAGGTGCGACACACAAAACAAATAATTAAATCAATGATTTAAGAAACATTTCGACAGGTTTAGTTTAGTTCAGTTTAGTTCCCCAGAGTCGGAGAATCAAGAAGCAGAGGACATAGTTTAGTTTAATTTAGTTTAGAGATACAGTGCAGAAACAGGCCCTTCGGCCCACCGAGTCCGCACCACCAGCGATCCCCGCACACTAGCACTATCCTACATACTAGGGACAATTTACAATTTTTACCAATTAACCTACAAACCTCCACTGCCTTCAGTAGCAGAGAATTCCACAGATTCACAACTCTCTGGGTGAAAATGTTTTTCCTCATCTCAGCTCTAAATGGCCTCCCCCTGTGATCCCTGGTTCTGGACTCCCCCAACACTGGGAACATTTTTCCTGCATCTTCTAGCCTATCCAATCCTTTAAGAATTTCATATGTTTCGATAAGATCCCCTCTCATCCTAAATTCCCGCAGAATCTATACCAAAATTGATCCATTCTTTCATCACATGTCAGTCTCACCACCCCAGGAACTAACCTGGTGAACCTACGCTGCACTCCCTCAATAGCAAGAATGACCTTCCTCAAATTAGGAGATCAGAGCTGCACACAATACTCCAGGTGTGAAATCACCAGGGCCCTGTACAACTGCAGTAGGACCTCCTTTCTGCTATACTCAAATCCTCTCAATATGTTTAGCGACATAACGCGGAGACAGGCCCTTCGGCCCATTGAGTCCACACCAACCAGTGATCTTTACCCTCGCACTATCCTACACACAAGGGCCAATTTACAATCTTTACCAAAGCCAAGTAGCCAACAAACCTGCACGTCTTTGGAGTGTGGGAAGAAACTGGAGCACCTGGGCAAAACCCACGTGGTCACAGGAGAACGTACAAACTCTGTACAGACAGCACCTGTAGTCAGGATCTAATCTGAGAGACTGGTGCTGTAAGGCAGCAATACCGCTGCTTCACCATGTCACTCCAAATGATGCATTTCCTGTATTATGTTTCTGTACTGTTACATGATAAACAGTTTCTGAACACTTTGTGTCCCAATCTACACTGCCCTTTGCATTTATGTTTGGCCTGACTGACCCGTCACAAGTTCATAACTTCTAGGAGCAGAATTTACGCCATTCGGCCCATCAAGTCTACTCCGCCATTCAATCATGGCTGATCTATCTTTCCCTCTCAACCCCATTCTCCTCCCTTCTCCCCGTAACTCCTGACACCCGTCCTGGTCAAGAATCTATCCATCTCAGCCTTAAAAATGTCCATTGACTTGTCTCCACAGCCACCTGTGGCAAAGAATTCCACAGATTCACCACCCTCTGACGAAAGAAATTCCTCCTCATCTCCTCAGATCCTTCTCCTTCTCTGCCTCAGAGGGCGGTGGAGGCCAGTTCTCTGGATGCTTTCAAGAGAGAGCTAGATAGGGCTCTTAAAGATGGCAGAGTCAGGGGATATGGGGAGAAGGCAGGAACGGGGTACTGATTGTGGATGATCAGCCATGATCACATTGAATGGCGGTGCTGGCTCGAAGGGCCGAATGGCCTACTCCTGCACCTATTGTCTATTGTCTATTGTCCTTCTTGGAATCTTCCTGCCGTTTCTCCCCAAGAGAGGTTTTGAGCAACTGCATGCTGGGTTCTCTTGCCCATTCTAACCATATAACCATATAACATATAACAATTACAGCACGGAAACAGGCCATCTCAACCCTTCTAGTCCGTGCCGAACACATAATCTCCCCTAGTCCCATATACCTGCGCTAAGACCATAACCCTCCATTCCTTTCCCATCCATATAACTATCCAGTTTATTTTTAAATGATAAAAACGAACCTGCCTCCACCACCATCACTGGAAGCTCATTCCACACAGCTACCACTCTCTGAGTAAAGAAGTTCCCCCTCATGTTACCCCTAAACTTCAGTCCCTTAATTTTCAAGTCATGTCCCCTTGTTTGAATCTTCCCTACTCTCAGTGGGAAAAGCTTTTCCACGTCAACTCTGTCTATCCCTCTCATCATTTTAAAAACCTCTATCAAGTCCCCCCTTAACCTTCTGCGCTCCAAAGAATAAAGCCCTAACTTGTTCAACCTTCTCATCAATCAAAGGTCAGATTGCAAAAAACAGAACGGTCTAGGATTAAGCAGAAGGCAAATTGGATACAAGGATTATCTGTGAGACACTGGGAGGCAATAACGGGGCACAAAGACAAGTGGGATTTTAATTCGACATAGACAGCGAGAATTCATAATGTAAGAATTTATCATTGTGACGTTAGATGGGTAATGCCAGACAGAGATAGAAATGGGAAAAAGGATGTTGAAAGTTAGACAGCGTAATGTAGATAGATAAAGTGTAGAGGGGTGAGACAAATGATAAAAATGGGACGGTGGAATCACGAAAAGATAGAAGAGTATTTAGACAGATGTGGAATAGGTTCAGTTTAAATTAGTTTGGTATAGTTTAGTTTATAACATATGACCATATAACCATATAACAATTACAGCACAGAAACAGGCCATCTTGTCCTTTCATGCCCGTGCCGAACACTTATTTTCCCCTAGTCCCATCTACCTGCACTCAGACCATAACCCTCCACTCCTTTCCCGTCCTTATACCTATCCAATTAATTTTTAAATTATGAAATCAAACCTGCCTCCACCACTTCCACTGGAAGCTCATTCCACACAGCTACCACTCTCTGAGTAAAGAAGTTCCCCCTCATGTTACCCCTAAACTTCTGTCCCTTAATTCTCAAGTCATGTCCCCTTGTTTGAATCTTCCCTACTCTCAGTGGGAAAAGCTTATCCACGTCAACTCTGTCTATCCCTCTCATCATTTTAAAGACCTCTATCAAGTCCCCCCTTAACCTTCCGCTCCAAAGAATAAAGACTTTTTAGTTTAGTTTAGTTTAGTTCAGTTCAGTTTAGTTTATTGTCACGTGTACCGAGGTACAGTGAAAAGCTTTTGTTGCGTGCTATCCAGTCAGCAGAAAGACGATACATGATTAACGTTTAACGTGGCCCTGCGTCCCGATGTCCCTCTCCTCGCCTCTGTGTCCCGGGGAGGGGTGCCTCCTGCAGCCGACCTTGCAGCTGCTGGAGATAATACCCTGCTCCCTCTCCCACCGGCCCACTCCTCACGTCCATCATCACCAGCTGCCCCCTCCTCCTCCACTCTCCGGTCTTGGAGGCTTCCGAGCGTCCACTGCATGCGAAGTTGGGTCATCGACCTCAGCGGCCAGTGCGTCTTTGCTTTCGAAGATCGACACCAAAAGCTGGAGTAACTCAGCGGGACAGGCAGCATCTCTGAAGAGAAGGATTGGGTGATGTTTTGGGTCGAGACCCTTCCTCCGGCTGCTGCTGGTCCAGTCCTTGTCCCTGGTTTCCAAGAATTCAAAGAAGCACTTTTCAAAGTAGTACATAGAACATAGGTCAGTGCAGCACAGGAACAGGCTCCTCAGTCATAAACTCATCAGACATCGGAACAGAATGAGGCCATTCAGCCCATCGCATTTACTCTACCATTCAGTCACGGCTAGTCTACTTTAACCTCTTGATCCCATTATCCTGTCTTCTCTCCGTAACCTTTGACACCCTTGTGCGGGACATGATGCCAAATTAATGATGCCAAATCCGGGATGTCCTCTTTCTTTAGTTTACAGACACAGCCTGGAAACAGGCTCTTCGGCCCACCGTGTCCACGCCGACCAGCGATCCCCGCACATTAATACTATACTACACACACTATGGACAATTTACATTTATACCAAGCCAATTAACCTACAAACCTGTACGTCTATGGAGTGTGGGAGAAAACCGAAGATTCAGGAGAAAACCTACACAGGGAGAACGTACAAACTCCATACAAACAAGCACCAGGGTCTACGGCACTGCAAGCGCTGGAAGGCAAATCTACCGCTGCGCCACCGTGCCGCCTGATTTAGTAAACTTGGTTTCCTCCCTGCTGTCATGGATGGATCCTTTACCTGAGTGGCCTGTAAAATAGGCAGAGGAGACTAGTTTTTCTTAGCATCATGTTGGGCATGGACATTGTGGGCTGAAGGGCCTGTTCCCGTGCTGTACAGTTCTAAGTTCCCGTGCTCTATGTTCTAGGGTGGCACGATGGTGCAGCAATAGAGCTGCTGCCCTAGTGCGCTTGCAGCGCCGGAGACCCGGGTTCGATCCTGACTACGGGTGCTGTCTGTACGGAGTTTGTACGTTCTCCCCGTGACCTGCGTGGGTTTTCTCCGGGATATTTGTTTCCCTCCTACACTCCAAAGGCGTACAGGTATGTAAGTTAATTGGCTTGGTGTATGTGTAAAATTGTCCCTAGTGTGTGTAGGATAGTGTTAATGTGCGGGGATCGATGATTGGTGTGGACACGGTGGGCCGAAGGGCCTGTTTCCGCGCTGACTTTCTAAACTAAACTGTTTTCAGGCCACTGATCCATTCTAGCAACAACTAGTGAGCTACTATCTACCTCATTGGAGACCCTTGGACTATCTTTAATCGGACTTTACTGGACTTTTTCATGCACAAAACATAATTCCCTTCAACACGTATCTGTACGCTGCGGGTGGCTTAATTGTAATCATGTATTGTCTTTCTGCTGACTGGTTAGCACGCAACAAGCTTTTCACTGTACCTCGGTACACGTGACAATAAACTAAACTAAACTGAACTGAAGAAGCAAATGAGCATCTGCGAAGGCACCTCCAGTACTGCACTGGAGTTTTATTCATGTCGAACAATTACTGAGAGAAGCATTAAATAATAACCAGTTCCTTTGTATTAGCAGTGGGTTTCAGCTGCACTTGCTGTGATATTTTGGCACGGCTCAATGGGAGGCATCAAGAGGCAGCTGACATTCAGCCACTAAGCCCCCACACAGCTCCTCTCCATGTTTGTAATGCAAACACCTTGACGCAGCGGAGACCTCCCACTGATTGCACCTGTTCCTCCAGCTTGTCTCTTCTTGAAACTTGGCTGCGAGCACCGGTGTTCTGCTGAAGGCCCCCAGCGCATGCCTGCGTTAGAGGAGGAAGCTTCCACCCCCACCCCCCTCCCCCTCTCCCTGCCTCCCTCCACCCCTTTTTCATGCTCTCTCACCTCGTAGAGTTTAGAGATACCACGCTGTTAGATTTGTCTGGGGTTACGGGGAAGAAGGCAGCTGAGGTTGGGATGGAGAATGGGGTTTGGAGGGAGAGATAGATCAGCCATGCTTGAATGGCGGAGTGGACTTGATGGGCCGAATGGCCTAATTCACCTCCTATCACATAAACCTATGAACTAAACTTCGGCCCACAAAGTTTGTGCCCAACATGAAACCATGACTCTATGTCTCTGCGATATGGATAATTCTACTGCTATCTTATGATTTACGAGTTACGAAACATAGAAACATAGAAAATAGGTGCAGGAGTAGGCCATTCGGCCCTTCGAGCCTGCACCGCCATTCAATATGATCATGGCTGATCATCCAAACTCAGTGCCCTGTTCCTGCTTTTTCCCCATATCCCTTGATACCTTTAGCCCGGTGAGCAAAATCTACCTCTCTCTTGAAAGCATCCAGTGAATTGGCCTCCCCTACCTTCTGTGGCAGAGAACTCCACAGATAGGAATAGGAATACTTTATTATCACGTGTGACTAGGTACAGTGAGATTTGTTGCCTGCATACACAGTGTATACAAATAACAGCCACCTACGGTGCTGACAAAGTCACAAAGCACGCCGGCTCCTCCTTTTGGTGGTGAGTGTATGGCCCAAGCTGCCAGAGGAGGTAGTTGAGGTTGGGACAATACCACCATTTCCCCTTCACCATTAACCAATGTCCTCTGGTCCTTGATTCACTTACTCTGGGATTGGGTGTCCCAGCCTCTCCCTATTCCTTACTTTAAGTGAATCCCTGTCACAATTTAATATACTTCTATCAGGTCTCTCCTCAGCATCTGATACTGCAGAAGAAACAATCCAAGTCTATCCAACCTGTACTCTAAGCCCACTGAGTGACTCCAGCATTCTGTGTCTATCTTCGGTTTAAACCAGCATCTGCAGTTCCTTCCTACACCTGGTTAATATCTCTAGACCAGGCAGCATCCTGGCACACCTCTCTTGCCCCCTCTCCTAGGCCTCCACATCCTTCCTGTTATGCGGTGACCAGGACAGCGTATTTAAAATCCGGCTTACCCAAAGATGTACAAAGCTGCACCGTGACTGCCTCTCTCTTTCACTCAATTCCTTGGCCAATGAAGGTAAGCATTTTTTGATCACCCTATCTACCTGTGACGCCACTTTCAACAACTGCTGGAATTACTACTGCATTTTGTCTCTTTTTATATCGAAAGCACAAATTCCCTCCAATATCCTCGAGCAGTCCTACCCTCCCCCTGTTTTTTATTTAGATATTAAAAACTTTTAGATTTTGTTAATCCGACCTGTGAAAGCCATTTTGTGGCCCCTTTTGTCCCTTCGAATCACCCACGTGTTCTGTTTCCATCATCTACTAGATTTCCCTCCATTGACTCCGTTTACACTTTAATTTCATTAAGTTTAGAGACACAGAGCGGAAACAGGCCCTTCGGCCCACTGAGTCCGCACCGACCAGTGATCACCTCGCCCACTAACACTATCCTACACACACTAGGGACAATTTACAATAATACCAAGCTAATTAACTTACAAACTTGTACGTCTTTCGAGTGTGGGAGAAAACCGGATATCCCGGAGAAAACCCACGCAAGACACGGGGATAATGTAATAACTCCGTACACACAGCACCCGTAGTCAGGATCAAACACAGTTCTCTGGCGCAGTAATGCCCCTGTCCCACTTAGGAAACCTGAATGGAAACCTCTGGAGACTTTGCGCCCCACCCAAGGTTTCTGTGCGGTTCCCGGAGGTTTTTGTCAGTCTCCCTAATGGTCGAAAGTGGTTTCCGCCTCTTCTATGTTCCGGCGATTATTTCAAAAAATTCAAAACCGGCCGTGACTAAAAATAGGTTGCCGTTTTAAAAATCGGTAATTTTTTAGTTGAAGCCGGTTGCGATGCTAGTTGAAGGTGGTTGCTGGAGGTTGCAGGTGGTTGCCGGAGGTTGCAGGTAGTGGAAAGACCTTCCACTACCTGCAACCTCCGGCAACATGGAGCGCAGGAGGATGAGGGGGATCTTATAGAGGTGTATAAAATCATGAGAGGAATAGATCGTGTAGATGGTTTATGCATGCAGCCAATAATATAGCTACCTCAGTACTACTAACCCCGCCTTAGTTATCATTTATAATAACGCCTTCTTCTCCCTCTGCGCAGTACAGTAGCAGACTGGGATCAGTGACTACTTATGTATTGTTTAATCCTGTGTTCTCATTAAAGACCATTGTCAAGTTTAAAAAAACCAAAAAAACCCCCAAAAAAACCAACAACCCGATCCAACCGTTCTGGTAACTGTCAACAATTCCAACTTTCTCGCTAAGCTCGACACTGGTGCAAAGGTCAACGTAATGACAACAAGCCTTTTCAAGCAGATTAGAAATAATGAGCTCCTGACTGCAGACCGATCCACTCTGCATGCTTACGGGGGGCGAGGTGCTGAGACCACTGAGAAAAGCTACTTTCTCTTGTGTGCTAAAAAAAACAACACGGGCCTTGACTTTCTATGTTTTGGACTCTGACTGTGTGACCCTGTTGGGCAACCAGACATTTCCAGAGACCCGGCCATGGGGTCCCCTGCCCAGCGGCTGATGTCCAGAACTACCAGACCACCGATTCCGATTGCTCAACACCAGCTGCTGCCTCGTGTGCTGGAGCCTGCCTCCGTCCAGACGCGCATACAGGAGAAACACGACATCCAGAGGCGGTCCCACGACAGATCGTGCAAACCACTCGAGCCTTTACGGCTGGGTCAGACCGTTCGTCTACAGATTGCCAGTGGCTATTCCCGTCTGGCCACCATGGTTGGTGTGGCCGATTCGCCTCGCTCTTACCTTATTGACTTTGAAGGGACTGTTTACCGCAGGAGCCGTCAGCACCTGCTCGCCGTAAATGAGCCGAGCCCACCTCCTGCGGGACCCTACGCTCCGCCGCTGCTGTTCCAGCCGCCTGCTGCCGTTCCCGTTGCCGTACCCTGCATGCCTCAAACCCCTCGCGCGTTTCGTTCTCCTCCGCGTGGGACGCCCAGTGCCATCCGCGGTTTCACCCCTCCTGCATGTCCGTCCCCTCTGCCGCTCTCGGCCTCCCCCGAAGTCTCGCCGCCTCCGGGTCCGCCCACCTCCTCTGGTCTTTCCGTTGAAGGGGGGGAAGGTTTGGTCCGTACGCGATCGGGCCGTGTTAGTAAGCCGCCTGTTCGTTATGGTGATTTTGTTTAATTTCGTTGCCATGGTTCTCCGTCATGTTTGATTTTCTAAGGGGAAGGATGTAGATGGTTTATGCATGCAACCAATAATATAGCTACCTCAGTACTACTAACCACGCCTTAGTTATCATTTATAATAACGCCTTCTTCTCCCTCTGCGCAGTACAGTAGCAGACTGGGATCAGTGACTACTTATGTATTGTTTAACCCTGTGTTCTCATTAAAGACCATTGTCAAGTTACACGTGTGTAATGACTTATTTACAGAGCGGGTAGATGCACAGAGTCTTTTAACCAGAGTAGGGGAAATCGAGGACCAGAGGACATAGGTTCAAGGTGAAGGGGAAAAGATTTAATAGGAATCCGAGGGGTAACTTTTTCACTCAAAGGGTGGTGGGTGTATGGAACAAGCTGCCTGACGACATAGGCAGATGTGAGGTTATCCACTTTGGTAGCAAAAACAGGAAGGCAGATTACTATCTAAATGGCGTCAAGTTGGGAAAAGGGGAAGTACAACGGGATCTGAGGGTCCTTGTACATCAGTCTATGAAAGTAAGCATGCAGGTACAGCAGGCAGTGAAGAAAGCGAATGGCATGTTGGCCTTTATAAAAAGAGGAATCTAATATAGGAGCAAAGAGGTCATTCTGCAGTTGTACAGAGCCCTAGTGAGACCACACAGATTCAGATTCAATTTTAATTGTCATTGTCAGTGTACAGTACAGAGACAACAAAATGCATTTAGCATCTCCCTGGAAGAGCGACATAGCAAATGATGTCCCAACACCTGGAGTATTGTGTGCAATTTTGGTCCCCTAATTTGAGGAAGGACATTCTTGCTATTGAGGGAGTGTAGCATAGGTTTACAAGGTTAATTCCCGGGATAGCGGGACTGTCATATGCTGAGAGAATGGAGCTGCTAGGCTTGTACACTCTGGAGTTTAGAAGGATGAGAGGTGATCTCATTGAAACATATAAGATTGCTAAGGGCTTGGACGCTAGAGGCAGGAAACATGTTCCTGATGTTCGGGGAGTCCAGAACCAGGGGCCAAAGTTTAAGAATAAGGAATAAGCCATTTAGAACAGAGACGAGGAAACACTTTTTCTCACAGAGAGTGGTGAGTCTGTGGAATTCTCGGCCTCAGAGAGCGGTGGAGGCAGGTTCACTGGATACTTTCAAGAGAGAGCTAGATAGGGCTCTTAAAAATAACAGAGTCATGGGATATGGGGAGAAGGCAGGAACGGGGTACTGATTGGGAAGATCAGCCATAATCACATTGAATGGCGGTGCTGGCAAGCGCAGGCAAATGGGACTAGGGTCGCTGGGACATTGTTGGTCGATGTGGGCGAGTTGGGCCGAAGGGCCTGTTTCCACACTATGACTCACCTTAAACCCATGTCCTCTGGTTCTTGATTCCTCTACTCTGTTTAAACTACTCTTGTGTTACTTTAGACTTTACTTTAGTTTTACTTCACTTTACTTTAGACTTTACTTTAGAGATGCCTCGGGAATGTGCACCTACCTACCTGCTAATGTGAGTTGTAAATGTGGAGCAGTGCTTCAGTCTCAGACTGTGCTCTGACCACCCTGGCCTGCTTTCCAACAGCCGGAAGAGTTAATTTCACCGCCACCTCTCTTCTCTTTCATCACTCATGAGTCACGCCCAGCTAGTCCTCCGCGAGACACAACCGCTGTGCCGAGGCTGACAGGTTACCGATCCCCCCAGTGCCCCTGAGCTACTCCTGGCTGCTAACCACAGTCACCCATTCCGGGGGAGGGGGCAATTTCAGCACCTCACCTGCCCGACAGACAGACACACTAGAGGGCTGTGGCAGCCCCCAGCCCCCAGCTCCAGGTGTGCGTGGGACCTCACTCACACCCTGGCTTGCTGTAAGCCTCCCTGTCAGAGTATAGGCGAATCTGCACAAGGGCTCGACCCGAAACGCCACCCATCCCTTCTCTCCAGAGATGCTGCCTGTCCCGCTGAGTTACTCCAGCATCTTATGTCTATCTTGAATACACTCCCTGTTCCACAGATCAACGGGACAAACCGTTCATCTATATATATCTAAAGCACACTTTTTTTTGTCGGTGTTTTATTGTCATATGTCCCAATGAATATGTAACAATTAATTTCATACTTTCCGCAGCGCAACAGTTTATGTCAACATTATTGCTCTGTAAACAATACAATACACAAAAAGTTATATCTATCTATCTATCTCCCTATCTATCTATCTCTCTCCATCTATCTATCTCTCTCCATCCCTCTCCCCATCCCTCTCTCTCTCTTTCCCTCTCTCGCCATCTCTCTCTCTCTCTCTCTCTCTCTCTCACACACACACATTCTCTGTCGGTCTGTCTCTCTGTGTGTCTTTGTCTCAGTTTCTCTCTCCCACACACACACACACACACACTCTATTTCATACACATACACTCACACAAACACACATGCCATCTCACATACAGACATGCACATGTTCTAATACACACTGCCACACACCTGTTTTACCTGAAACACACACACTCTATTTTACACACACACACACACACTCTCACATACAGACACACTATCTTACACACACTATCTCACACACAGACACAGTTTATCTTAAACACACTATCTTTCACACAATCTCACATACAGGCACACTATCCTGCACACTCACACACAGACACACTTTCTTACAAATGCGCACTGTAACACACACTCTATCTTATACATACACACTCTATCTCACATACACTATCTTACACATACTCATTCTATCTCACACAGACACACTATTGTACACAGACACACTCTATCTGCCACACACACAGACACACTCTATCACACACACACACACTCTATCACACACACACACACACACACTGTCTCACACATAGGTTCACCCTTTCACACGGGCACATATTCTCACAGACTATCTCATACACACACACTCTATATCACACACTGACACATACACACTCCATATCACACCTCTTCTTCTTCTTTCGTGTGGCGTGCACAGCCTAAAGTTGTTGGGCAACAAGTTATTTGATCTTCCGTTTGTGCACGTCGAGTTGATTGCATTAGTCGAAACAGGGCGGACCACGTGAAGGTTGCAATCTCCCACCCCATCACACCACCGACACATACACACTCTACCACACACACACACACACATAGATACAGCATTTTGTGTCTATCTTCGGTTTAAACCAGCATCGGCAGTACCTTCCAACACACTTCTCCACATCCACTCTATGCAGGCCTTTCTTGAAGCAGGTACACAAAAAAGCTGGAGAAACTCAGCGGGTGCAGCACTGAGTTACTTCAGCATTTTTTGTCTATCTTCAGTGTAAACCAACATCTGCAGTTCCTTCCTATCGATTCTCTAAACCTTTGTCCATCTTAACCACCAAGGGACCAATATGCAGCTTTGAGCATTCACACAGTAATAGTCCTGGTCACAAAAATGTATATATTATAGCAAACATTGTTAGCCAATTCCAAGCTGTGACGGCCAAGAAGACACATCAACGTCTCTAGAACCATAGAGTCATAGAGTGATACAGTGTGGAAACAGGCCCTTCGGCCCAACCTGCCCACACCGGCCAACATATCCCAGCCACACTAGTCCCACCTGCCTGCCTTGGTCTAAATCCCTCCAAACCTGGTCATATCCATGTACCTGTTTAAGAAGGAACTGCAGATGCTATCTCCTCCCCTGGCTGTCTCCTCCCCTTCTCAGCTCTCCCTCAGCCCTCGGGCTCCTCCTCTTCCTTTTCCCTTTCTCCTCCCCACCCTACATCGGTCTGAAGAAGGGTTTCGGCCCGAAACGTTGCCTATTTCCTTCGCTCCATAGATGCTGCTGACTACTATCCATGTACCTTTCTTAAATGTTAGGATAGTCCCAGCCTCAACTACCTCCTCCATACTTGTTCCATACATCCACCACCCTCTGTGTCCTACTACTTGAGGGGACTGCGGAAGTTCAGTATGTCTCTAATGACTCTTACAAACTTCTGCAGACGAATCACAGAAATCGTACTGCCGGGTTGCATCAGAGCATGGTTTGGGACAGCTCTACCCAAACCCACAAAAAAAATGCCGTCTTGTTCTAGAGAGTTTAGTTTAGTCTAGTGTTATGTATTCATGTACTTGGTAAAGACTTGAAATAAGGCTCGGACACAGGAGTAATCAAACAGGCTTCTTTACTTCAGGATGCCACCTCCAGACTCCCTGTGCACATGCACACTTGCCCCATGACATCACAAGACACTATTTGCATGCTAATTATCACATACCTAACACTCCTCCCCTTTAACTTGGAGGTAGATTACGCAATTTCTATTACATACATAACATACATAACATACATAACACTCCTTCCCCTTTTAGTCCATATCACCTGTACGGTATATGCTATTTTCCTACCTATCATTGAATAATACACTGTTGCCCAATGGTATTATACTTAAACCCATTACATTACCCCTTGCTTTATGAGTCATCTTTTAAACATGACGCAATCTCCAAATCCGATGGGGTTTCTTTTTATCCTCTCAGACCTGCGTCTCTCTGGCTGTGTCGGACTTTGTCGGTTATCTGAGACCTCCGGCTCTGGCTGTGATGGCGTACTATCACCAAGGGCTAGAGGTTCCCCGCTCTCTGACTTTCCTTTAGTAACTACCCTAGCTGTGGGAGCAGTCAAAACTATCAGCGGCTCTTCGATTGGTTGACCATCTTCTCTTGGCTGGCTGTTCGCATTCGCTCCTTGCTGTCTGGCCAGTATGCTCTTATTTGATCGACATGACGACGCACGACTCTTCCGTCATTCAACTTTACCTTGTACATTACCTCACCGATGATTTCTTCTATCATTCCATAAAGCCAAGTAGGGCCGGAAGTAAAGTTCTTGACCATGACATGGTCATTCACCTCAAAGACTCGTCCCTTGCTTCCTCGATCTGCTGTCTGCTTCATCGAAGCTTGCTTCCTTCGAACAGATTTGCTGAGATCAGGTCGCAGACTGTCTAGTTTAGTGCGTATTTTCCGTCTGAACATCAGTTCACTAGGCGACTTTCCCGTCGTTTCTTGAGGAGTGACTCTGTACATCAATAAGAACCTCTGGAGCTTTATTTCCAGATTTGATCCTTTCCCTTTTTTCACACCCGATTTCACCGTCTGTACACTTCTTGCGGCTAGTCCGTTGCTGGACGGGTGTTTAGGTGATGTTTGGATATGGCAGATGTTGTTAATGCTGAGGAACTGGGCAAACTCCTCGGATACAAACTGCATACCATTATCTGTGACCACCGTTTCTGGTAACCCATGAGTTGCAAGCACCCGTCTCAGGGCAATCACTGTTGCTGCTGATGTTGCGTGTCTCACCCGAATGGCTTCAATCCATTTGCTGTGAGCATCGACCACAATCAACAAATTCTCCTCGTCCAGGCTTGCATAGTCACAGTGAATCCTACTCCAGGGTTTCTCCGGGAACTCCCACGGGTGGATTTGGGCTGCCACTGGATTATGATGACTCTGCTGACAGCTGGTACAACTTCTTACTTGTTGTTCCAACTCTTTGTTGATCCCTGGCCACCAGACATATGGCCTTCATTTTCACGATGCCCGGGTGCGTACTGTGCAGCTCTTCTAGGATCCTAGTCCGCATCTCCACGTTATCCGGTATTATCCACTCGTGATCCCCACAGGATAACGTCATCTTCCACCGACAGCTCCTCTCTCCTGCAGGCAAAGGGCCTCACTTCCTCTGGTAGATTCCTAGACCCTGGCCACCCCTGCATGATGTGGCTCCTTACCCTTGAGAGGACTCTGTCCTTTCTGGTAGCCCTTCTCACATCCCCTGCCTCAACCAGACGCGTGTCCAGATCGGCGAGCAAGTTGGTGCGTACCTCTGGTGCTTCATTGAGCTCCGCGAGCTCAGGGTGGTTCCAAGAAGACTCCTCTTTGTGGATTGGCAAGCACGACAACGCGTCGGCATACTGGTGTTTCCTGCCTTCCCGATGGACAATCCTATAATTGTAGGCAGACAGGATCATATGCCATCTTGCTACCCTGGCCGATGCCATTGGGCTCGCAGGCTTGTGGTCTCCAAATAGTCCCATCAAAGGCTTATGATCAGTTACAATGTTGAAAAACCTCCCATGTAGTTGTTTGTGGAACATTTTTAGTCCAAAGATGACAGATAAACCCTCCTTCTCATACTGTGCGTAATTCAGTTCGCTGGGCTTGAGAGTGCGTGAGGCAAACGCTATTGGACGTTCCTGTCCCTCTGCATCCACATGGCTTATTACAGCACCCAAGCCATAGGGGCTTGCATCTGTTTGGAGCAGGATTGTCTTGGCTGGATCGTAATGCGTCAGCACACTGTCACTCTGCAGGAGACGCTTGGATCTCTGGAATGCCTGCTCCTGCTCCTTTTCCCATTTGAACCGGGGATCAGGCTTGCTGCTTCCCTTCCCACTCTTCGACTCTGCTGACTCTTCCTTTAGCATTAGAATCAATGGTGCAATCTGCTGTGACAGGTTGGGAATAAACTTCCTGGAATATCCCAGTAATCCCAGATACGCCTGCAGTTGGCTTTGGTTCACCGGTCGCTTGGCTTCCCGCACCGCCTCGACTTTGTCTTGAAGCGGACGAAGGCCCTTCCTGCTCAGTCGATGACCGAGTCGACGGACTCCTGCATCAGTGAACACTTCTCCCTCTCTAGGCGCAACCCACTGGACTCTAGTCTTGACAGGACCGCTTCCAGGTTCTTGAGGTGCTCTTCGTCAGTTCTTCCGCTGATGATGATATCATCCAGATAGGGCTTGCACATTGAATATCATCCAGATAGGGCTTGCACATTCCTTCCATCGAGGGGATTTATCGCAGTCGCTGCCTCAAAAAAGGCTGGCAGTATCATCAAAGACCCACACCATCCTGGCCACACACTCATCTCCCTGCTACCTTCAGATAGAAGGTACAGGAGCCTGAAGACTGCAACAACCAGGTTCAGGAATAGCTACTTCCCCACAGCCATCAGGCTATTAAACCTGGCTCGGACAAAACTCTGATTATTAATAACCACTTTCTGTTATTTGCACTTTACCAGTTTATTTATTCATGTGTGTATATATTTATATCATGGTATATGGACACATTTATCTGTTTTGTAGTAAATGCCTACTATTTTCTGTGTGCTTAAGCAAAGCAAGAATTTCATTGTCCTATACAGGGACATGACAAAAAACTCACTTGAACTTGAACTTAATAAATGTCCGCTAGCAGGCTCTCCATTGTTCTTTGGAACATGGCTGGTGCGCTAGATATCCCAAAAGAGCCCTCTGTGTGTATTAATGGTGGTGTACCTCCGAGCGTCTGGGTCTAACTCTATCTGATGATAGGCATGGGAGAGATCTAGTTTAGAGAACTTCTCTCCTCCTTCTAGTTCCTGCAGGAGATCCTCCAACGTTGGAAGTGGATACTGTTCCACTTTCAGCACCTTATTCGCTGTGAGCTTATAATTTCCACAGACTCTCATGGCCCCATTTGGTTTCTTAACAGTTATGATTGGGCATGCAAAATCTGCAGTCTTCACTGGCTTGAAAATGCCCCCTGCAGCAAGTCATCTAATGTGGCCTCTATTTGCTTCCTAGCTGCATATGACCGGCGCTGCTCTGTAAAATTTGGCCCCACTGTTTCCGTCTTGTGGGTACACCTTGGCTTGGTACCCCTTCAGTACTCCATGGGTGCTGTTATCAAACAGCTTGGCGTGCTTGTTTAGTACTGAGCCCAAAGCCTTTCGCAAATTGTGTATCCTACTTGGTGGCCTTAGACTTGAACCCGGCGTCTGCTCACTGGCCATAGTTGACAGCACTTCAGGGTACCTCCCCAACCAATCTCTTCCCATTAAGCTTGCCCCTTTCTTGACCACCACTATGGTCAGCTTTTCTGGCTTCCGGTGAGGATAGAGCCTTACCTGTACCGCTGCTTCCCCGATAATGTCCACCTTCTCTCCTGTATAAGACTTTAGTTTAAGGCTACAGGCTTCCAGCCTGGGTTTTTTACCGAGTTCTTTGAAGGCTTCCTCTGGTACTATAGTCCATGGACTTCCCGTGTCCACATCCATTTGTACCTCCTTGCAGTTTATTATCACCGTGGTCGTATACGGTTCAGCGTTCGACAATTTGTTCATTGATTCATCATACAAGTGGCCTATATCATACTCTGATGAATCCGACTCAGTCTCTTCCAAGCGGTTTGCCTCTTTCCATAATTGTCTTCTTCCCTGCTGGTAAGCTCTAACAGCCTCACACTGGCTTTTAGTGTGAGCCGTTCCCGAGCACCTGAAGCACCTACTATCTCTGAACCTACACATTGCCGGCCCATGGCTACCACCACATCTCCAGCACCTCTTGGAGTTGGGAATCTTGTCTTGAGATGCCCTTGGTGGACTCCGTGTCTTCTTCCGTCTCGGCCCCTTGTCTCTGGATGCCCTTGGAGGACTGCTTGTCCCTTTTAGTCCAGGTATTGCTTCCCCTTCTTTTTTTTCTTTTTTCTTTTCTTTTCTTTTTTTAGGTTTAGGTTTCTTAGAAATCTTTTTAGTTTCTTAGAATTCTTTAGGTTTCGTGCTTTTCCACTTTTTCCCAAATTTTACTTCTATTTTTAACCTGCTAGTTTTTCTTCTTGCTGGCCTTGTTCATATCCTTGTTCTTTTATCCTCGTCGCCAATTGTTATGTATTCATGTACTTGGCAAAGGCCTGAAATAAGGCTCGGACACGGGGGTAATCAAACAGGCTTCTTTACTTCAGGATGCCACCTCCAGACTCCCTGTGCACATGCACACTTGCCCCATGACATCACAAGACACTATTTGCATGCTAATTATCACATACCTAACATTTAGTTTGGAGATACAGCGTGGAAACAGGCCCTGCAGCCCGCCGAGTCCGCGCCGACCAGCAAGCACCACGTATACTAGCACTATCCTACACACACTAGGGACAATTTACAATTGCTACTGAAGTCAATTCTCCAACAAACCTGTACGTCTTTGGAATATGGGAGGAATCCGGAGCACCCGGAGAAAACCCACGCAGTCACGGGGACAACGTACACATTCCATACAGGCAGCACCCACAGTCAGGATCAAACCCAGATCTATTGCCGTGCAGTCCTTCGGTAGGTGTATCCCACTCCATCACACAGACCAGATTACCCACCACTGACTCCATCTATACTTCACGCTACCTTGGGGAAGCAGCCAATATGATCAAAGACTTGTCCCAGCCCAATCATTCCTTCTTCTCCCTGTTCCCATCCGGCAGAAGGTATAGAAACTTGAAAAGGCACATCACCAGACTCAGGAACAGCTTCTTTCCCTCTGTTATCAAGCTTCTGTATGGTCCGTCCATTAGTTAGGATACTGTCTGATTCACCTCTACCCCATTGCGCACATTGGACTTTGTCACTGGAACTGATGCGCTATAATTAGGTATGTTGCAAAGCCTACCTGAAGCGTCGCTGAAAATCTGTCGCTGCGGGTGTGCGCGATTTTGGCGCCGTTTAGAGGGGGGCGGGTTTAAAACGCGATTTTCTCTAGGCTGTTCAAATCGAAGATGTTCAGCCTTGTTAATTATTAACTAAAAATCGCTGGAAGACCCCGTCGCAGAAGCTATTATTAGTTTTAAAGGCCTTGGATAATAGTTATAGTAGTTTAAAAATCAATCTCTAAACCCGCGACCACCGACAGCCGTCAGGGTCTCATAGAGCAAACCACAGAAGGTATGTAGCTTATTTTTACATTAAAAAGGGCTTCTTAAGATCCCTTTATACAAAGTTTAATATTGCGAGTAGCTCATTTTGGCCCCATTATATCCCGCAGTATTTTTCTGGGCATTTGAGGGCACAAATCTACCGCAATGTGAACGTTCTAAACCAGCGCGTTCACAGGATCCCACTAGAAAGCTGATTTAAAATGGACTTTAATTTACAGCAATTGAACACTAAATTCCTTCCATTTGGCCTATAAATTAATGTAAATGAGATTTAAAAATCATGTTTTATTGTGAATTATTTATGAATATTATTTGCACACTTAGGCTATTTAAAAATGTTAATCATTTATTAAGAAATGGATAGATGTTTAGATCTAGTAATTGAAGTTTGAAATTAGCTACACTTGGGTAACTAACTAATTATATGCTTTAATTTCAGGTCATCCAAGTAAGATTATTTTATATTTGTTTCAGAATGGTTCAATCTATGATAACTGAAAATTTCATTCAGTTCTCTTAATTTTTAAGAAAGTTATGGGCTTTTGACTGTCCACGATCACAGCTTTTTTGTTACGTCCATAGAAAATCAATAGGGAACAAGATGCTAATTTCCGAGTATGAAAATGGCCATAACTTTTTAAATACATGAGATATGAAAGTGAATTAGGTGTCAAATTAAACTTATTTTTATGCTTTATCTGATGGGATAAATTACAGACTTGATTTTTTAAATCTCAAAATTTTGTAACATTGCTACTATAATGCTCTTGGATAGCATGCAAAATAAAGGATTTCAATGTACCTCAGTACTTGTGACAATAATAAATCTAAGCCTAAGAAAAAGCTGACCTGGAAAGGGTGCAGAGAAGATATATGAGGATGTTACCAGGACTCGAGGGCCTGAGCTACAGGGAGAGGTTGATCAGGTTAGGACTTTATTCCTTGGAGCGCAGGAGGATGAAGGGTGATCTTATTGAGGTGTACAAAATCATGAGAGGAATAGATTGGGTAGATGCACAGAGTCTCTTGCCCAGAATAGGGGAATCGAGAACCATAGGTTTAAGGTGAGGGGGGAAAGATATATCGACATAATAACCCATTATCTGTTATTTGCACTTTATCAGTTTATTTATTCATGTGTGTAAATATTTATATAATGGTATATGGACACACTTATCTGTTTTGTAGTATGTTCTGTGTGCTGAAGCAAAGCAAGAATTTCATTGTCCTATACAGGGACACATGACAATAAACTCACTTGAACTTGAACTTGGACTTGATTTAAAGGAACCTGAGGGGTACATTTTTTACACAAAGGGTGTTGGGCGCATGGAACGAGCTGCCAGAGAAGGTAGTTGAGGCAGGGACTATCACAACATTTTAGAAACATTTAGACAGGTACATGGATAGGACAGGTTTAGAGGGATATGTGCCAAATGCAGGCATGTGGGACTAGCGTAGCTGGGACATGGTGGTCGGCGTGGGCAAGTTGGGCCGGAGGGCCTGTTTCCACACTGTGTGGACTGTGTGACTGTAAGTGTCTATGACACTCTGAGTCTACAATAGATGTATAAAGTGATAAAAGTATGAAAACCAAAGAATGAGCAGATTAGCTGCAAGATGACACTGGTTCACAAATACAAACCCCGTGAGCCATGGACACAGTCTGCCCCGAAGTAAGAAGGATTTGCAATGAAAGGAAAGATAAACTCTGCAGGAGATACCCATTGTATTGATTTAACCCTAGCTAGCAGCAATTGACATTTGAATTTGACAGGACCCTGTTTTCACAGATGCAGCACCTTACAACCATATGGATGGCAAGGCGTGCAGGAACTTGTCAGTGTAACAGTAGAGTCAAAGAAAATGTTTCAAAAGGAACAAAGACATCCCAATCCCTCAATAATGTTAATCCCTCCACCGTCCCAGCTGTTATCAGGCAACTGAACCACCCTACCACAATCAGAGAGTGGTCTATCTACCTCATTGGTGACACTTGAACTATCCTTGATCAGACTTTGCTGGCTTTACCATAACCATATAACAATTACATATAACCATATAACAATTACAGCACGGAAACAGGCCATCTCGGCCCTTCAAGTCCGTACCGAACACGTATTCTCCCCTAGTCCCATCTACCTGCACTCAGACCATAACCCTCCATTCCTTTCTCGTCCATATACCTATCCAATTTATTTTTAAATGATAAAATCGAACCTGCCTCCACCACTTCCACTGGAAGCTCATTCCAAACAGCTACCACTCTCTGAGTAAAGAAGTTCCCCCTCATGTTACCCCTGAACTTCTGTCCCTTAATTCTCAAATCATGTCCTCTTGTTTGAATCTTCCCTACTCTCAATGGAAAAAGCTTATCCACGTCAACTTTGTCTATCCCTCATCATTTTAAAGACCTCTATCAAGTCCCCCCTTGCACCAAATGTTATTCCCTTATCATGTATCTGTACATTGTAAACGGCTCAATTATAATCAGTTATTGTCTTTCCACTGGCAGGTCAGCAGGTAACAAAAGCTGTTCAATGTACCTCGGTACACGTGACGATAAACTCAACTAACTATAATGAATGAACGACCCATGAAGGACATTGCCCTCAATACTGTAATGTTCAAGGCATTTCAAAGGCATTGTCCTTAAATAACTGTTACCAATAGGGAGGTTTCACGGCAATCGGGTCACGACCCATGACCCGTACTGTTGCTACACTACTCCAAATGTATTACACGCGATGAACTGCAGGTAGGCACTTACCATTGTTTCCAGCGTAGCGGTCCCGTTAAAACCCGCCGAAAATGTCAATTTTTGCGCTGTAAATAATTATGGAAATCGGGATAAGCGTGTGAGACATTTAGCATACTTCAGAATTCCAAATGTGAGGAGAAATGACGGTAGATAGAAACAAGAGCTGAAGGGACAACAACAGCCAGAGTGCTTGGCGAACATTGGCCGCTCGCTCACTGCATTTCATCAACTAAGGCACTATTTGAGTTTTTTCTTGATTCCTTTGGCATCTAAAAAGTTTCAGAAGTGATAAATCTGACTGTAACATTTTTAATTGCCCATGGTTCTCAAGTGGGTTTTTACATACAAAATGAAAACGCATCTGAAGAAAATTTTACAGCCAGATTTATCACTTCTGAGACTCTTTAGATACCAAAGGAATCAAGAAAAAACACAAATAATGCCTTACTTGATGAAATGCAGTGAGCAAACGTGATAAATCCCAATATTTTAAATTCCGATATCTGCACGGCCAATGTTTACCAAGCACTTTAGCTGCTGTAGTCCCTTCAGCTCTTGCTTCTCTATACCTTCATTTCGCTTCACTTTTGGAATTCTAAAGTTGGCTACATGTCTCTCACACTTACCCCGACTTCCCCAATTTTTTTCAGCGCAAAAATTCAACATTTTGGTGGTTTTTAACAGGTAGGAAAGTACGCATTTCTTGCATTAATAACATAGAAACATAGATAATAGGTGCAGGAGTAGGCCATTCGGCCCTTCAAGCCTGCACCGCCATTACCGGACGTTACGGATGTCCTCCAGATGGATTGAGCGGCTCCGTGCGTCAAGCCCTATGACCCAGTGACCTTACGTGCAACCCCCCTATATGTGTAAGTAGGAACTGCAGAGACCGGTTTACAGCGAAGATAGACGCAAAATGCTGGAATATCTCAGCGGGTCAGGCAGCATCTCTGGAGAAAAGAAATAGGTGACATTTTGGGTCAAGACCCTTCATCAGACGAAGTACAAAGTTCATATATCTGTTTTGCTGCTGCAAGTAAGTATGTTATTGTTCCATTTCAGGACATATGACAAAAAAACACTCTTAGGTCATACGGTCGAAAGTGATAGGACTAGAATTAGGCCATTCAGCCCAACAAGTCTACTCTGCCATTCAATCATGGCTGATCTATCTCTCCCTCCTAACTCCATTCTCCTGCTTTCTCCCCATAACCTCTGACACCCGTACTAATCGAGAATCTACCTATCTCGGCCGTAGAAATATCCACTGATTTGGCGTCCACAGCCTTCTGTGGCAAAGAATTTCACAAATTCACCACCTTCTGTAAAGTAATTTCCCCTTGTCTCCAACCTAAAAGAATGTCCTTTAATTCTGAGGCTATGACCTCTAGTCCTAGACTCTCCCACGAGTGGAAACATCCTCTCCACATCCACTCTATCCAAGCCTTTCACTATTCTGTACCTTTCAATGAGGTCCCCCCTCTTTCTTCTAAACTCCAGCGAGTACAGGCCCAGTGCCGACAAACGCTCATCATTGGTTAACCTACTCATTCCTGGGATCATTCTTGACTCTTGCTCTGGCCATTGATCATCTGCTAATGGAACGGCCACCCGAGACCCATCATGATCTTGTACAGAGGAGGTGTCATCCATCTCAAAAGATGTTGTGTTCCCTACAACAGAGTTAATGAGTGGATCAAAGACCAGTGTCTCTGTGGTAACCCTGAAGATGTGGAAGAGCTCTAAGGATCATGTTGGGTGAACTCAGGAATCCTTGTGCATCTTGCTGCTTGTGCAGGTTTGATAAAGAACAATGAATGAAAGATATACAAAAATATAACGATGATAAATGAAACAGGCCATTAAATTCATTGTTATTTATCTCTCCACATCACCATCTATATCTCTCGTTTTCCTTATCCCTAACCAGTCTAAAGAAGGGTCTCGACCCGAAACATCATCCATCCCTTTTCTCCAGAGATGCTGCCTGTCCCAGCTTTTTATGTCTATCTTCGGTTTAAACCAGCATCTGCAGTTCCTTCTCACACATCTAGCCCACCCATGCCCACGCCCACCAAAGATCCCCCATACACTAGTTCTAATCTACATATAAGGGACAATTTACTGGTCCATTACCCTATAAACCTGCACGTCTTTGGAATATGGAAGGAAATTGGTGCATCCGGAGAAAACCCACTTGCTCATGGGAAGAACGTACAAACCCCATACAGGCAGCACCCGCAGTCAGGAAGGAACCTTCGTTTCTGGCACTGTAAGGCAGCAACACTACCTTTGTGCCACCGTGCCGATCTACGAGTTTCAGTAAGTCAAGATTCAATCAACGGCCTGGGCTCCATTATATCCAAAGAAAGGTCCTACCAGGCAACACTGTCATTGGAATCCTACGCAATTTCTACCCATTGCCGACAGATGGTGTTGTTGGCAAATCCCACGGCATCTAAACGATTTACACCTTATGCTGCCTCGGCAAGGCCAGCAGCATCATCAAGGACGAGTCACACCCAGGCCACTCCCTGTGGTATAGAAGTGAAATCGCACACCTCCAGATTCAGGGACAGTTTCTTCCCAGCTGTTATCAGGCAACTGAACCATCCTACCAACAAGTAGAGAGCAGTGCTGAACTACTATCTACCTCATTGGTGACCCTCGACTATCCTTGATCAGATTCTATTGGCTTTATCTTGCACTAAATGTTATAGACAATAGACAATAGGTGCTGGATGTGCCAGCACTGCCATTCAATGTGATCATGGCTGATCATCTACAATCAATACCCCCGTTCCTGCTTTCTCCCCATATCTCCTGACTCCGCTATCTTTAAGAGCTTTATCTATCTATCTATCTATCTATCTATCTATCTATCTATCTATCTATCTATCTATCTATCTATCTATCTATCTATCTATCTATCTATCTATCTATCTATCTATCTATCTATCTATCTATCTATCTATCTATCTATCTATCTATCTATCGTCTTTCCACTGACTGGATAGCCTGCAACAAAAGCTTTTCACTGCACCTTGGTACACGTGACAATATACTAAACTGAGCTAAACTGAACGGATTTAGGAAAAAGGTTGAAAATTGCCCGGAGGATAGGCAAAGGAACACCATACAATTACTGCTAATAAAAGAAAATTAATTTATATAGCAGTCTTCTATATTTTAGGGCATGTCAAAGATTCCTGGGAAATTCAGATTACATCACAGCTTGTTTTGGGAACAGCATTTGCCGAAGATTGTAAGAAATTGCTGATGTAGCCCAGTCCATCACACAGACCAGTCTTCCCACCATTGACTCCATCTACACTTCATGCTCTCAGAAAAGCAGCCAACATAATCGAAGACTCATCCCACCCCAATCATTCCTTCTTCTCCCTGCTCCCATGTGGCAGAAGGTGCAGAAGCTTGAAAGTGCGCACCACCAGACTCAGGAACAGTTTCTTCCCCGCTGTTATCAGGCTTCTGAACGGTTCTTCCTCAAGCTAGAATACTGTCTGATTCACCTCTACCCCATTACAGTTATTGGACTTTGTCTATGGAATTGATGCATTACAATGCTGAGAATTATAATCTGCACTCTGTATCTTCCACTATGCCTAACGTATAGTTTAGTTTAGTTTAGAGATACAGCACGGAAACAGGCCCTTCGGACCAACGAATCCGCGCAGATCAGCAATCCCCACATTTTAACACTATCCTGCGCGCACCTTCTGACGCCCGTCAGAAACCAGCACCACTGCGTCGCTAATGTTTTCAACAATTTAATAAAATAATAATAATAATAATAATAATAATAATAATAATAATAATAATAATAATAATAATAATAATAATAATAATAATAATAATAATAATAATAATAATAATAATAATAATAATAATAATAATCACACACACACACTAGGGACAATCTACACTTACACCAAAGCCAATTAACCAACAAGCATGTACATCTTTGGAGTGTGGGAGGAAACCGAAGAACTTGGAGAAAACCCACGCGGTCACTGGGAGAACGTACAAACTCCATACACACTGTACCCGTAGTAAGGATCGAATCGCTGAAAGCGCTGTAAGGCAGCAAACCTACCGCTGCGCCACTGTGTCGTCCTCCCACTGCGCCGTGCTATAGCAATTGAGTTTGTTACTTGTATTTATGCATAGTATTATCTGACCCGTTTGGATAGCATGCAAAACAAAGCTTCTCACCGCACCTCGATACAAGTGACAATAATAAACCTGAACCAAAACCCTCAAGTCAACAAACTATTTTGAAGAAAGGTCTTGACATCACTCACTCCTTCTCTCCAGAGATGCTGAGTTGGCATTTCAGTCTCAGTCACAGAGGCCGATGTCAGGAAATCCTTCAGAGGGGTGAACCCCCAAAAAGCGCCTGGACCTGGTGGTAGACCCGGTCGTGTTCTAAAAACCTGTGCGGACCAACTGGCTGGAGTTTTTACGGACATTTTCAACCTCTCACTTCTGAGGTCTGAGGTCCCCACCTGCTTTAAAAGGGCATCAATTATACCAGTGCCCAAGAAGAGTAAGGTGACGTGCCACAATGACTATCGACCAGTGGCATTAACGCCGGTGGTGATGAAGTGCTTTGAGAGGTTGATCATGGTGCAAATCAACTCCTACCTCGACAAGAACCTGGACCCACTGCAGTTCGCTTACAGCCACAACAGATCAACGATGGATGCGATCTCGCTGGCCCTCCACTCCGCTCTGGACCACTTGGGCAACAACAACTCATATGTCAGGCTGTTATTCATCGATTACAGCTCGGCATTTAACACAATCATCCCCTCCAAGCTGGTTACCAAACTCGCAGAACTGGGTCTCTGCGCATCCCTCTGCAATTGGATCCTCGACTTCCTCATTCACAGACCACAGTCTGTTCGTATTGGTTGAAATGTGTCAGCCTCGATAACAATTAGCACGGGAGCACCTCAAGGCTGCGTGCTCAGCCCCCTGCTGTACTCACTCAAGACTCATGAATGCGTAGCCAGTCACAGTGCGAACTCCATCATCAAGTTCGCTGACGACACCACTGTTGTGGGGCGTATCACTGATGGGGATGAGTCAGAGTATAGAAGATAGATCGAGCAACTGTCCATATGGTGCCAACACAATAACCTGGCCCTCAACACCAGCAAAACCAAGGAACTGATTGTGGACTTTGGAAGGAGTAGGAGGGGGACCCACAGCCCCATTTATATCAACGGGTCGATGGTTGAAATGGTCAAGAGCTTCAAATTCCTGGGCGTGCACATCTCTGAAGATCTTTCCTGGTCCGAGAACACTAACGCAATTATCAAGAAAGCTCATCAGCGCCTCTACTTCCTGAGAAGATTACGAAGTCATTTGTCAAGGAGGACTCTCTCTAACTTCTACAGGTGCACAGTAGAGAGCATGCTGGCCGGTTGCATCGTGGCTTGGTTCGGCAATTTGAGCGCCCTGGAGAGGAAAAGACTACAAAAAGTAGTAAACACTGCCCAGTCCATCATCGGCTCTGACCTTCCTTCCATCGAGGGGATTTATCGCAGTCGCTGCCTCAAAAAGGCTGGCAGTATCATCAAAGACCCACACCATCCTGGCCACATACTCATCTCCCTGCTACCTTCAGGTAGAAGGTACAGGAGCCTGAAGACTGCAACAACCAGGTTCAGGAATAGCTACTTCCCCGCAGCCATCAGGCTATTAAACCTGGCTCGGACAAATCTCTGATTATTAATAACCCATTTTCTGTTATTTGCACTTTATCAGTTTATTTATTCATATGTGTATATATTTATATTATGGTATATGGACACACTTATCTGTTTTGTAGTAAATGCCTACTATGTTCTGTGTGCTGAATCAAAGCAAGAATTTCATTGTCCTTTACAGGGACGCATGACAATAAACTCACTTGAACTTGAACTTGAACTTGAGTTACTCAAGCTTTTCGTGTCTATCTTCGGTTTCAACCAGCATCTGCAGTTCCTTCCGACACAATTTTAAGGTGTGACAGAAAATAGCAATCACCCAAAATTGCGACCAGCCAAAGCTTTGTTTTAAAAACTGCGTAGCAAATTAGGTACAATTTAATGAAGCGGCATGTCTCCAACAACTCTCACCAACTTTTACAGATGCGCCGTGGAAAGCATTTTATCCGGATGCATCACAGCTTGGTTTGGGAACAGCTCTATCCAAGGCCGCAAGAAAATGCAGCTAATTGTGGACGCAGCCCAGACCATCATACAAACCAATCTCCCTTCCATTGACTCCATTTATACCTCACGCTGCCTCGGCAAGGCCAGCAGCGTAATCAAGGACGAGTCGCACCCTGGACACACCCTCTTCTTCCCTCTCCCTTTGGGCAAAAGTAACAGGAGTGTGAAAACCCACACCTCCAGATTCAGTGACAGTTTCTTCCCAGCTGGTATCAGGCAACTGATTCATCCTACCACAACTAGAGAGCAGTGCTGAACTACTATCTACCTCATTGGTGGCCCTTGGACAATCTTTGATTGGACTTTACTGACACTAAACGTTATTCCCTTATCATGAAAGATACAAAAAGCTGGAGTAACTCAGTGGGACAGGCAGCATCTCTGGAGAGAAGGAATGGGTGATGTTTCGGGTCGAGACCCTTCTTCAGACAGATGTCAGGGGAGTTTCCCACACTTTGCCTTATCTTGATTCTGTACACTGTAAATGGCTCGAGTGTAATCATGTATTGTCTTTCCGATGGTTGGTCAGCACACAACAAAAACTTTTCAGTGCGTCGGTACCCGTGATAATAAACTAAGCTGAAACTGAAAATGAAACTCTCCGTGTTCGAGTGAGCCCCCTGAGCCTTATGATAAAATACAGCCACGTAGCACAGATGTAAATGAGGTCGTGTTTGTGGCTAAACAAGCACATTGTGCCAATGGGCTGAATGTGGAAGACTAAGTGTTATGTAACACAACATACCCATATGTACCAATCAATGGGGGTGTCAGTGTGGGGCAGCCTGAGGTCAGAGGTCAGAGGTCATATTTACTGCAAGCAGAGAGACATGCGCTTCAATGTAAAATCTTCCTTTTTCCTGCGAAGTGCTAGTGAACAATTTTTTAAGAATGATTTGCTCGTCAAGGCCTGGATAGAATGGATGTGGAAAGGATGTTTCTGCTCGTGGGAGACTCTAGGACCAGAGGCCATAGAATAAAAGGACGTACCTTTAGGAAGGAAATGAGGAGAAATTAATTTGATCAGAGCAATGGACGGAAATCCTGGGGGGGGCAGGGGGGGACACTTCCCCCCATGCTTTGAGAGGTGGGGGACAATCCCCCCCATGTTTTGTAATCCGGGCTTTATCGGACGCTTTCTAAGGGCTGAATCGGCCCATTCGCGGGGCCATTAAGCCACCGGCGCGGCTTAAAATCAAACTGCTGCATCGAGACGATCGAGGCAATCGAGGCTCCTGATGTTGAAGCCCCCACCGGCCGATGAAAAGCCCTGCAAACGGGCAGATTCAAGCCCCACGATTCGGGGTGGACAAAGCTACTGTTGCTGGAGTTCGCAGTCGGTCACCAACCAGGTCAGCTTCCAATGTTACTGTCCACAGGGCCCACGGCCGAAGCCTCATGTGTGTACGCATGCACGCGTGTGCGTGTGTGTGTGTGTGTGCGCATGTGTGAGCACGGCCCCCAAGAAATTGTGTCGCCCCCCCATGTTTTTCCGTGCCTGGGTCAGAGGGTGGTGAATCTGTGGAATAGAGTGGAGGCCAAGGAAAAGGATATTTTTAAGGCAGAGTTAGATTATTGATTGTACACAAAAATGCTGGAAAAACTCAGCGGGTGCAGCAGCATCTATGGAGTGAAGGAAATAGGCGACGTTTCGGGCCGAAACCCTTCTTCAGACTGATGGGGGGTGGGGGGGAGAAGGAAGGAAAAAGGGAGGAGGAGGAGCCCGAGGGCGGGGGGATGGTAGGAGACAGCTCGAATGTTAAGGAAGGGGAGGAGACAGCAAGGGCTAGCAAAATTGGGAGAATTCAATGTTCATGCCAACCGGACGCAAGCAACCCAGGCGGAATATGAGGTGCTGTTCCTCCAATTTCCGGTGTTGCTCACTCTGGCAATGGAGGAGACCCAGGCCAGAGAGGTCGGATTGGGAATGGGAGGGGGAGTTGAAGTGCTGAGCCACCGGGAGTTTACTACGGGTGTCAGGGGTTATGGGGAGAAGGCAGGAGAATGGGGTTAGCAGGGAGAGATAGATCAGCCATGGTTGAATGGTGGAGTAGACTTGATGGACTGAATGGCCTAATTCTGCCTCTATCACTTTTGAACTTCCAGTTTAGTTTAGTTTAAAGCTACAGCATGGAAACAGGCCCTTCAGCCCACAGCGTCCACGCTGACCATCGATCACCCTTTCACACTATTTCTGTGTTATCCCACTTTCTTATCCACATTCTACATGCTAAGGGCAATTTTGTAGAGTCAAGTTAACCAACTAACTGGCACGTCTTTGGAAGGTGGGAGGAAACCAGAGCACCCAGCGGAAATCCACACAGTTCAATGCTTTAATTAGTTTTGTTCTTTAATTGAAGATAGACACAAAATGCTGGAGTAACTCAACGGGACAGACAACATCTCTGGAGAGAAGGAATTGGTACCATTTCGGGTCGAGACCCTTCTTTTTTAATGTAACTTTGTTGTCACATGTACTAAGGTACAATGAGATTATTTTTTTTGCGTTCACTTCAGTACAAGTAATTCCATACATAAGCACATCTTGGAGTCAGTGCAAGCTTATAGGAATGGTACACAGGTTTGGAACCATTTAAGTCCCAGTTGTTATAAGTGCAGAGTTCTTAATCTCGCTCTACAGACCCATTGTCCTGGCGACATCGCAGGTTCTGCAGTGTTTGGAGACTGTAGCGTTTAAAAGCCCGATGGTTGGTGGGAAGAAGCTGTTCCTGATCCTGAACGTTACAGTTTTCAGGCTCCTCTGCCTTCTTCCCGTTGGCAGGAATGAAATGAGTGTGTGGCCAGGATGATGTGGGTCTCTGATGATGTTGACTGCTTTTTTAGGCAGCGACTACTGAAAATCCCTTCGATGGTGGGGAGGTCAGTACCCGTGATGGACTGGGCAGTGTTCACAAATGTTTGCGACCTTCTTTGTTCCTGGGCATTCACGTTGCCGAACCAGGCCGTGATGCAAGCAGTCAATATGCTCTCTACTGTACACCTGTAGAAGTTCAAGAGTTCAAGGGCCATTTGTTGACATCAGTGACAGAAATCACTATCAAAATATGGAGGGGACCGGGGGACAGGGTGGGACATCATTTCTTGGCAGCCCCGCGCGCATGCACACACTCACACACACACGCGAGGCTTCGTAGGCTTCTGTGGGCCCTGTGAACGGGAATTCCCCCTCCCCCCTCCCCCCTCCCCGGGATTTCTGCCACTGGACATACTGATCTCCTCAATCTCTTAAGGAGGTAGCGGCATAGATAGGCTATCGTTATAGTTGCATCAATGTGCTGGGACCAGGACACATCTTCAGAGATAAGTACTGTATGTCTGGGAATTGATTCTCTCCATCACTGTCCCATCGATGAAGACAGGTTTGTGGATCCTCAGCCTTCCTCTTCCAAAGTCAACATTCAGTCCATTGGCTTTACTGACAATGAGAGCAAGGTTGTTGATCTGGCACCAATCAGTCAGTCATGGATTTAGAGAGAGAGTAGAGCTATGTTTCTGTGCTCTATGTTTCTATGTTTCTACCAGCGAGGAGGAAGTATTGTACCTAATTAGAGATATAGGAAACAGGCCCTTTGCAGCCTGTTATTGTCCCTCCTGCAGCTGACCTTGAAGGCGCTGGAGACAAGTCCGACATCTCCAGCTCCCTCCCGTTCTCGCTGACAGACGAACTGGTGAACTAGTGAACTGGTGTGAGTGGGTGATCGATGGGCGGCATGGAATCGGTGGGCCGAAGGGCCTGTTTCCGCGCTGTTTCTCTAAACTAAAACAAAATCACTGCAATTTTTGATTTTATTTGCAAACAACAGGAAGCCAGTGGACTGAGCAGACATTCGAATGATAGACAATGAGATTCACTGTATTCAAAATATACACATTTTACTCATAGCATTCAAAGCGTATTTATTTCACACCCAAAAAAAGTATTCAAGGCAAACTATTTTTACGGAGGAAAGAGCAGAGCTTGATGTTTTGCAGCTTGTTAAGGCCACAATTAGCAAGTCGTTCAGCAGCGTTAGCTGTCAGCTTGGCTTACTAGGTAGCACACTCACCTCTGTGTCAAAGGGTTGTGGATTCAGGACCCACTGCAGTTTTGAAGATCAAATCCCCCCCTGATATTTTGTCACAATACTGAATTCAGCTCAGGCTCCGCTCCGCGCAGTCGGATGTGAGGTTCGTGGGATTCCATGTGGAGGTCAGAATGTTGCTTGAGCCAAAATTCCACCTCAAGGAGGAAAAAACAAATTGGTTTGTAATGTGTGGAAACTTGCTGTGTGCAAACTGGCAACTGCGTTTGCCTGCAGAGCAAACTACAAAAGATAGACGCAAAATGCTGGAGTAACTCAGCGGGGCAGGCAGCATCTCTGGATAGAAGGAATGAGTGACGTTTCGGGTCGAGACCCCTCTTCAGTCTGAAGATAGACACCAACTCCTGGAGAAACTCAGCAGGACAGGCAGGCAGCATCTATGGATAAAAGGAATGGGTGACGTTTCGGGTCGAGACCCTTCTTCAGTCTGACTCTTCTTCACCCGTTCCTTCTATCCAGTGATGCTGCCTGACGCACTGAGCTACTCCAGCATTTTGGGTCTATCTTCAGTTTGCACCAGCATCTGCAGTTCTTTCCTACAACAAGGCAAACTACAAACATAGCTTAGAGAACCTAAGAACCGCAGATGCCGGTTTCTACAGATAGACACAAAGTGCTGTAGTAACCCAACGTTGTCAGGCAGCATCTCTGGAGAAAAAGGATGGGTGACGTTTCAGGTTGGGACCCTTCTTCAGAACCCAAACATGATGATGATGATATTTCATTGTCACATGTGTGAATTAATTGCCACAGAAGGCTGTGGAGGCCAAGTCAATGGATATTTATAAGGCAGGGATTGATAGATTCTTGATTAGTACGGGTGTCAGGGGTTATGGGGAGAAGGTAAAGAGAATGGAGTTGAGAGAGAAAGGTAGATTGGCCATGTTTGAATGGCGGTGTAGATTTGATGGGCCGAATGGACTAATTCTGCTCCTATCACTTATGCACTTATGAACATGTACATACGGACCTAGGTACAGAGAAATTCTTCCAGTAAAATCATACTAAAGATAAGCACAATCAAAGATAAGTACAAAAGTGCAGCGGTTGTAGTGTAATAGTAGACTTCACCGAGAAATTACACAAAGAATCGCCACATCTCTGGCACCAACAAAGTTTTCAAAGTTATAAGAGTGCAGTCTTATCTTGGTCTTGAAGGCCCGTTGTCCTGGTGGCACTAATCCTCTCCTTGGCCTCTATCCACGCCATCTGAGCTTCTACACCCTTATACACCCGCCCGCTCTCTCAGGTCAGATAATCAGCTGCTCCTGAGTGGGCCTAAAACTAAGCGGAAGCTCAGAGGGGACCGTGCCTTTGCTGTGTCGGCACCCAAATTATGGAACGATCTGCCTCTCCACATTAAACAGGCCTCTTCTCTGTCTGTTTTTAAATCACTTCTTAAAACCCATCTCTTCTCCGTGGCCTTTGATACCCAGTAAGATGTCGACTTTATTTATTTACTTGATTTAATTTCTTATTTTGATTGCTTTTGTTGCGTGGTTATTATTTTTACTCATGTTTTATGTCTTTTAATTAATTGTTGTATTTCATATGTAATTTTTGCGCCTTATGTGAGCTGTTATGTTATGTTCTATTATGTTGTCTGTTTATGATGTCTTGTTTATTCTTCTGTACAGCACTTTGGTCAACATTGGTTGTTTTAAAGTGCTTAACAAATAAAGTTGGATTGGATCTTGTTGGTTGTATAGAAAAAAATGAAGGAATGGTGAGTCAAGTCAAGTTGAGGCAAGCAAAGGAATCAAGAACCAGAGGACATAAGTTTAAGGCAGGAGGGGAAAGATTTAATAGGATGCTGAAGGGCATCTTCTTCACACAGAGGGTGGTGGGTGTGTGAAATGAGCTGCTAGTGGAGGTAGTTGAGGCTGGGACTATCCCAATGTTTAAGAAATAGTTAGACAGGTACATGGATAGGACAGGTTTGGAGGGTTATGGACCAAGCACAGGCAGGTGGGACTAGTGTAGAAGGAAAATGTTGGCCGGTGTGGGCAAGTTGGGACGAAGGGCCTGTTTCCACACTGTATTACTCTATGACTCTATAAGAACATTGAAAAAACATTTGGTCAGGAACATGGATAGGACTTTGATTTTGAACCATTTGGCCCCGTTGAGTCTGTTTACTACTCTTTACTTTAAGTCTTTAGACTTTAAAGATACAAGCGGAAACAGGCCCTTCGGCCCACCGGGTCAGCGTCGATCAGCGACCCCCGAACACAAGCACTATCCTGCACACACTAGGGACAAATTACAATTTACAGAGACCAATTAACCTATAAACCTGCACATCTTTGGAGTGTGGGAGGAAACCGGAGTACCCGGAGAAAATCCACGCAGTCACAGGGAGAACGTACAGACTCCGTGCAGACAACACTCATAGTCAGGATCGAACCCAGGGTAGGCCAAACGCAGGCAGGTAGGACTCGCTTAGATGGGGCATTTTGGTCAGTGTGGGCAAGTTGGAACACAGGGCCTGTTTGCACGCTGTATGATTCCATGACAGACTCTAATTCGAGTATTGTCATCTGTAGAAATATAGTGAAGTGCAGGTAGAATGAAAATCTCGCTCGCAGCAGCATCACTGACAACACACAAAACATAAATTATACATATATTACACATGAATTCCACCAGACAATATAAAGTAAAAAGAGTGTGCAAAAAGAATGAGACATTAGTGTAAAACACAACAAAATGCTGTAGTAACCTAACGGGTCTGGCAACATCTCTGGAGAACATCGACAGGCAATATCTAGGGTCAGGACTGAAGAAGGGTTCCAAGCCGAACCATCATTCAGCAGAGAATCTGTCTGACCTGCTGAGTTCCTCCAGCACTTTGTGTCTCATTTTGTAAACCAGCGTCTACGATTCCTTGTGTCCACATAAGAAAAACAAGGACTACACGATGTTGAGGCAATCTTGAGTAAAACACAAAGTGCTGGAGGAACTCAGTAGGTCAGGCAGCATCCGTGGAGAAGGAACGGACAGGCAATGTTTCGTGTCGAGATGCTTCGAGGTAGAGTGACAGCTATGGCTCTAATGAAGACAAGGGTGGCACGGTGGCACACTGGTAGAGTTGCTGCCTTACAGCGACAGAGACCCTGGGTTCGATCCTGACTATGAGTGTTGTCTGCACGGAGTCTGTACGTTCCCCCTGTGACCACGTGGGTTTTCTCCGGGTACTCCGGTTTCCTCCCCCACTCCAAAAATGTGCAGGTTTATAGGTTAATTGGCCTCTGTAAATTGTAATCTGTCCCTACTGTGTGGGAGGATAGTGCTTGTGTTCAGGGATCGCTGATCGACAGGGACCCGGTGGGCCGAAGGGCCTGTTTCCGCTTGTATCTTTAAAGTCTAAAGACTTAAAGTAAAGAGTAGTAAACAGACTTAATGGGACCAAATGGTTTAGAATCAAAGTCGTACATTGATACAGTGTGGAAACAGGCCATTCAGCCCATCTTTCCCACACTGACCAACATGTCCCATCTGCACTAGTCCCACTTGCCTGCATTTGGCCCATATCCTTTGAAACCTGTCCTGTCCATGTGCCTGTCTGAATGTTTCTTAAACGTTGCGATGGTCACTGCCTCAGCTACCTCCTCCGGCAGCTCATCCCACACACCCACCACCATTTGTGTGAAAAAGTTACTCCATAGATTCTGATAAAATCTTTCCCCCTTCACCTTAAACCTAAGTCCTCTGGTTCTCGATTCCCCCACTCTGGGCAAGAGACTGTCGATCTATTCCTCTACGTGCGTCTACCCGATCTATTCCTCACATGATCTCTGTAAGATGTATAGAAACATAGAAACATAGAAAATAGGTGCAGGAGTAGGCCATTCGGCCCTTCGAGCCTGCACCGCCATTCAATATGATCATGGCTGATTATCCAACTCAGTATCCTGTACCTGCCTTCTCTCCATACCCCCTGATCCCTTTAGCCACAAGGGCCACATCTAACTCCCTCTTAAATATAGCCAATGAACTGGCCTCAACTACCTTCTGTGGCAGAGAATTCCAGAGATTCACCACTCTCTGTGTGAAAAATGTTTTTCTCATCTCGGTCCCAAAAGGTAAGGTGGGGTTCATGTTGTCGTCCTCCCCTGTCAACTGACCTCAGTCAGGTGAACGACATCGGCAGCGCCGCAGCTTGGCGCCAACCCAGAGCGTGCGCCCTTTTTAGGGCGGGCACCTATAGATGCCGAACAGGATGGCATCACCCTGCTGCGGACTTCTGCTGCCTCAAACGCAAGAACAAGATGATGGTGTATAGCCTACTCTATAGTTCCACTCTTCTTCCTATTTCTACTTATTCCCTATTACCATGCAACAGCGACTTTGAAACTTAAACTCATTTCAGACCACACAGGTTACTGGTAATATAATTCCCCTTGTTCATATGCACCTGAGGAAGAGACTTGTATGGTCATGCCCAAAAGAACTGCATCTCCTGGCCTAATAATAGGCATCATTTTAATACCTTGTGTGAATTATTTTCCTTCCTGAGATTAGTGGTAATGTCTTCAGCGAGGCATCAGATCAACTGAAATCACTCGAGTAGCTGTCTATTTGGCTGGAACATTAGGTGGTTATGACAGAGTGAAGGTATTATCAAAGGAACTGCTGGTAAATTCCTCCACCTGGGATGGTTCCCTTCGCGGGAAGAGCTAACAGCCAGTTTAGTTTAATTTAGTTTAGGGATTCAGCACGGAAACAGGCCCGTTGACCCACCCAGTCCGCACCGACCAGCCATCCCCGCACATTAACACTGTCTTACACACACTAGGGACGATTTACATTTATACCAAGCCAGTTAACCTACATACCTGTACGTCTTTGGAGTTTGTGACAAAACCAGAGATCTCTGCAAATACCCGCGCGGTGACGGGAAAAACGTACAAAGTCCGTATAGACAGCACCTGTAGTCGGGATCGAACCCAGGTCTCCGGCGCTGTAAGCACTGGAAAGGGCCTGTCCCACTGTCTCCGAGTTTGAATCAAGGGGAAAACTCGGGAGAATTCGTGAGTAACTCAGAGTAACCAGAGATCTCTGCAAATACCCACGCGGTGACGGGAAAAAAGTCTATACGGACTTTGTACGTTTTTCCCGTCACCGCGTGGGTATTTGCAGAGATCTCTGGTTACTCTGAGTTACTCACGAATTCTCCCGAGTTTTCCCCTTGATTCAAACTCGGAGAATTACTGTAATAGCCAGCCTTAGGTACTCGGGGCTATTTGTTTTACTCGTGGACATTTTTCAACATGCTGAAAAAACTTCCCAACTTACCTGATGCCCCGATACCTACAGCTGGCATTACGAGCCGCTACTAAATATCTACGGCCTCCTATGGACTCGCTACAGACTCCAACTGACTCTCTACGGACATTCTCCGAGTTTGAAACAAGGGGAAACCTCGGGAGAATTTGTGAGTAACTCGGGAAGACAGGGGCTTTAGGCAGCAACTCTACCGCTGCCCAGTCTTGTGGTTTCATAAGTTCATAAATGATAGGAGCAGAATTAGACCATTTGGCCCACCAAGTTTACTCCGCCCTTCAATTATGGCTGATCTATCTCTCCCTCCTGAAGGGGCTGTCCCACTGCGACGACCTAATTGGCGAGTTTAGAAGAGTTTAGGAGAGTTTGAAAAAATGTCACGTTGAAGACCTCCTTCGACTATGTTGAAGACTAGCTTCGACTAGCTACGGTTAAATTGGACACGGAATAGTGGAGAGTGAAGACGACCTCATTCGATCTCCTTCGACCTCCCTTCGACCTCCCTTCGACTATGTTGAAAACTATCTATGACTACCTACGACTACCTTCGATTACCTTCGACTACCCTCGATTACCTACGAATAACTTGCCGACCTACTACGACCTACTTAGACTAAACCTACGAGTAAAAAATGTATCAATTTTTTCCATGGCGACCTTTTATGACTCGCGGGCATTTTTCAATATTTATCAAAAATACGCCGCGACCTAGCTGAGGCCTCCAGTACGCGGGGACTACTTTCGAGCATGAAGGAGAGTTACAAAGACCTCCTAGGACCTTGTGTCGACCATGCTGCGAGTATGAGTCGAGGGCAAACTCGTCAGAACTCGCGGATTAGGTCGCCGCAATGGGACAGCCCCTTAACCCCATTCTCCTGCCTTCTCCCCATAACCCCTGACACCCGTACTAATCTAGAATCTAACTATTTCTGCCTTAAAAATATCCATGGACTTGGCCTCCACGGCCTTCCGTGGCAAAGAATTCCTCATATTCACCACCCTCTTACTAAAGAAATTCCACTTCATCTCCTTCCTAAAGGAATGTGCTTTAATTCTGAGGCTATGATTGAATGTCGGGTAGACTAGATGGGCCGAATAGCCTAATTCTGCTCCTGTGACATAAACTTAGGAACATATGAGATAGGGTAGACAGTCAGAACCTTTTTCCAAGCGTGAAAACATCCAGTACCACGGAACTTAGCTACAAGGTGAGAGGGGGAAAGTTAAATGGAGATGCGTGGGGCCGCTGTATCTGCTGTTCTAAGAGTGGACTACTATATATCACTGAGACCAAATGCTGACTGGCCGATCCTTTACCTCTCCCTTCCATTCCCATACTGACCTTTCTGTGCTGGGCCTCCTCCACTGTCAGAGTGAGGCCAAACACAAATTGGAGGAACAGCGCCTCATATTTCACTTGGGCAGCTTACATCTCAAGAATCTATCTATCTCTGCCTTCAATATATCCGCTGGCTTTGTCACAATTTCTTTGCCACAACCTCGTGTGGCAAAGAAATTGCTCTGGTCCTTTTGCTCTAATATTTAATTTAATTCACATGTTTACTCAATAATGCTTTATTATTAATGTTTAATGTTTTATGTGTAATTCCTAACTGTCAGTCTATCTCATGTTGTCACTTGCGGGCGGAGCACCAAGGCAAATTCCTTGTATGTGAATACTTGGCCAATAAACTTATTCATTCATTCAATTCCCCAAGGAATGTTGGTATGGAAGTTGGTAAAGAATATTGATTCCTATACCTTCTCCCTTGATTCCACACTCGTTAGTTTCACTCGTTATCACCTTTTCCACTGCCAACAATGGACCATTGTGGGCTCCACCTTTCCTTGATCATTGTTGCTGGCTTTGATTTGTCGTTTTGCATACCTTTCATTCATTTGTTCTTTGTTTGTCTTCATATCCCTTGTTTCCCTCTCCCCTCAGTCAGAAGAAGTGTCTCGACCCGAGACACCACCTATTCCTTTTCTCCAGCAATGCATCCTGACCCTCTGAGTTACTCCAGCATTTTCTGTCTCTCTTAGTAATAGTAATCTTCTTTCAGGGTAGGAAGCCTGCCATGCTTACCTAATGTGACTGTAGTCCTACAGGATTGCGGTTGAACCTTAGCTAATCTCTGAAATGGCCAATTTATACCAAGCCATTTAACCTGTAAACCTGTGCGTCTTTGGGGTGTGGGAGGAAACTGATAATCTCGGAGAACACCCACGCGGTCACGAGGAGAACATACAAACTCCGTACAGACAGCGCCGCTAGTGGGGATCAAACCTGGGTCTCCGGCGCTGCAAGCGCTGTAAGGCAGCAACTCTACCGCTGCACCAGCGTGCTGCCCTGTTTTGCTGTCCCATATTTACTGCCCCACATTGCCGCCCCGTATTTGCTGTACAAACTCCATTCCTTGGCCATGGAATTAATCCACCTAAACCTGAACTGGACTATTGTATTAACCCCACCATGAGGACAATACAGCTCACCCCCTCCATGATATACTGGTAAACTTCTGCAACAGATTGGTTCCACCAAGATGCAGCACGGAACGCCACAGGAGATCCGTTTATCCTGTGGGGTATATAACTGTACGACTCCTCCCCCTTCTGTCGTGGGATAGACTGACTCCTCCCCCCTCCCCCCCCCCCCCTCCCCCACACCATCCCCAATCTGTGCACATCCCCAATCCTGAACTTTCCACTCATCTCTTTAATTTCATGCTTCATGTATCTTGTTGTGTTTTATGACTGTTGGCAGACCAATGTCCCTCCTGGGAGAAATAAAGTTCTATCATATCGTATCGTATCGTAGTTTCCAACTCATTGTGTAGTGACATGGTTGCGTAGCATCTCCAGCGACCTGGGTTCGTTCATGCGGACTGTGTGGATTTTATTGGGGCAGCACGGTGGTGCAACGGTGGAGTTGCTGCCTTACAGCACCACAGACCCACGTTTGATCCGGACCTCGGATGCTGTCTGTACGGAGTTTGTACATCCTCCCTGTGACCCCACAGGGCAGCCACAGTGGTGCAGCGGTAGAGTTGCTGTCTTGCAGCGCCAGAGGCCTGAGTTCGGATCCAGACTACGGGCGGAGTTTGTTAGTTCTCCTTGGGACCACGTGGTTTTTCTCTGAGATCTTCGGTTTCCTCCCACACTCCAAAGACGTACTGGTTTGTAGGCTAATTGGCTTCGGTAAAAATAAATTGTAAAACTGTCCCTAGTGTGTGTGTGTGTGTGTGTAGGATATTGCTAGTGTACGAGGATCGCTGGTTGGCGCGGACTTGGATGGCCGAAAATGTTGACTCCAAATTGTTAGAAACATAGAAACATAGAAAAATAGGTGCAGGAGTAGGCCATTCGGCCCTTCGAGCCTGCACCGCCATTCAATATGATCATGGCTGATCATCCAACTCAGAATCCTGTACCTGCTTTCTCTCCATACCCCCTGATACCTTTAACCACAAGGGCCACATCTAACTCCCTCTTAAATATAGCCAATGAACTGGCCTCAACTACCTTCTGTGGCAGAGATTTCCAGAGATTTACCACTCTCTGTGTTAATCATGACTCATTGTTGAGTCATGATTCTCAGTCGGAAGGATCTCGACCCGAAACGGCACCTATTACTTTTCTCCAGAGATGCTGCCCGACCCGGTGAGTTACTCCGGCATTTTGGTTCAGTTTCCATGCCCTATCTTTCAATCAATCGATCAATCGATATCCAGTACCATTAACTTATTCAATCGATCAATAACTGTTGTTTGACCTACTCTGCTGTTCTCACATAGTTTGGTTGGGTGCAGACTTCTTTACATCCCTCCACACGGTAAAGATTTCTGGTTTGACAACAAAGTACGCTTTAAGCTCTCCTCCAATTGTTGAAATCCCCTCATCATCTCAGAATTAAATCTGGCTTTCATCCCCTCAGGCTACATCAAACAAGTTACTCTCAGTTCTAATCAGTTTTTAATGATAGCTTGGAAGCAGCATGCCCTGTGCAAGTACAACAAGGAATATTGGATTACACTAAATTTGTACCTTGGTGGAAATCTAAGATTTAAAAAACTGTTAAGAGCATCAGCTAACAAATCAGTGGTGCTTGTTACAACTCATTTTCAGTTTTAGGTTTTTCACTTGCTGAGGAGGTCCTTCTTTCTATAACATGCTTTGGCTGAAGGTGAGATCTTATGGTGCTGGACTGCCATGAGATAGAGTCATAGTGCCATACAGCGTGGAAACAGGCCCTTCGGCCCAACTTGCCCACACCGGCCAACATGTCCCATCTACCCTAGTCCCACCTGCCTGCATTTGGCCCATATCCCTCTAAACTTGACCTATCCATGTACCTGTCTAAATGATTCTTAAAAGTTGCGATAGTCCCTGCCTCGACTACCTTCTCCTGCTGTTTGTGCTATACACCCACCACACTTGTGTAAATAAAAGTTATCCCTCAGGTTCCTATTAAATCCTTCATCTCATCTTAAACTTATGTCCTCTGGGCAAGAGACTCTGTGCGTCAACCCGATCTATTCCTCTCATGATATTGTACACCTCTATATGATCACCCCTCATAGCTTGCTCAACCTCTCTCTATAGCTCAGGCCCTCGAGTCCCAGCAACATCCTCGTAAATCTTCTCTGCACGCTTCCCAGCTTGACAACATCTTTCCTATATCTTGAGATTTTTGATTGGAGAAAGGCTAACTTTGAGGAGATGCGAAAGGATTTAAAAGGAGTAAATTGGGACATTTTGTTTTATGGGAAAGATGTGGAAGAGAAATGGAGTACATTTAAAGGTGAAATTTTAAGAGTACAGAATCTTTATGTCCCTGTTCGGTTGAAAGGAAATAGTAAAAATCGGAAAGAGCCATGGTTTTCAAGGGAAATTGGACACTTGGTTCGGAAAAAGAGGGAGATCTACAATAATTATAGGCAGCATGGAGTAAATGAGGTGCTTGAGGAGTATAAAGAATGTAAAAAGAATCTTAAGAAAGAAATTAGAAAAGCTAAAAGAAGATATGAGGTTGCTTTGGCAAGTAAGGTGAAAGTAAACCCAAAGGGTTTCTACAGCTATATTAATAGCAAAAGGATAACGAGGGATAAAATTGGTCCATTAGAGAGTCAGAGTGGACAGCTATCTGCAGAGCCAAAAGAGATGGGGGAGATATTGAACAATTTCTTTTCTTCGGTATTCACCAAGGAGAAGGATATTGAATTATGTGAGGTAAGGGAAACAAGTAGAGTAGCTATGGAAACTATGAGATTCAAAGAAGAGGAAGTACTGAAACTTTTGAGAAATATAAAAGTGGATAAGTCTCCAGGTCCGGACAGGATATTCCCTAGGACATTGAGGGAAGTTAGTGTAGAAATAGCAGGGGCTATGACAGAAATATTTCAAATGTCATTAGAAACGGGAATAGTGCCGGAGGATTGGCATACTGCGCATGTTGTTCCATTGTTTAAAAAGGGGTCTAAGAGTAAACCTAGCAATTATAGACCTGTTAGTTTGACGTCAGTGGTGGGCAAATTAATGGAAAGGATACTTAGAGATAATATATATAAGCATCTGGATAAACAGGGTCTGATTAGGAACAGTCAACATGGATTTGTGCCTGGAAGGTCATGTTTGACTAATCTTCTTGAATTTTTTGAAGAGGTTACTCGGGAAATTGATGAGGGTAAAGCAGTGGATGTTGTGTATATGGACTTCAGTAAGGCCTTTGACAAGGTTCCTCATGGAAGGTTGGTTAAGAAGGTTCAATGGTTGGGTATTAATGGTGGAGTAGCAAGATGGATTCAACAGTGGCTGAATGGGAGATGCCAGAGAGTAATGGTGGATGGTTGTTTGTCAGGTTGGAGGCCAGTGACTAGTGGGGTGCCACAGGGATCTGTGTTGGGTCCACTGTTGTTTGTCATGTACATCAATGATCTGGATGATGGGGTGGTAAATTGGATTAGTAAGTATGCAGATGATACTAAGATAGGTGGGGTTGTGGATAATGAAGTAGATTTTCAAAGTCTACAGAGAGATTTATGCCAGTTGGAAGAGTGGGCTGAAAGATGGCAGATGGAGTTTAATGCTGATAAGTGTGAGGTGCTACATCTTGGCAGGACAAATCAAAATAGGACGTACATGGTAAATGGTAGGGAATTGAAGAATGCAGTTGAACAGAGGGATCTGGGAATAACTGTGCACAGTTCCCTGAAAGTGGAATCTCATGTAGATAGGGTGGTAAAGAAAGCTTTTGGTGTGCTGGCCTTTATAAATCAGAGCATTGAGTATAGAAGTTGGGATGTAATGTTAAAATTGTACAAGGCATTGGTGAGGCCAATTCTGGAGTATGGGGCACAATTTTGGTCGCCTAATTATAGGAAGGATGTCAACAACTTGATCAACATAGAACAGCGATAACCGAACTTGAGAAATGGGCGGCGACAAGTGCGGAAACTGTAAGTCGACTCCTTACTGAAAACCAACGCCTCTCCGATATGGTGATCAAATTAAGTGATAAATGTACCGATTTGGAGGGGCGTCAAAGACGTAAGAATCTAAGAATTGTAGGGGTGAAAGAAGGAAGTGAGAGGGAAATGGGCACTCGGGATTTTGTGGCAGACCTATTACAAAAAGCCTTAAAATTGGATCACAAACCTTCACTCGGTCGAGCTCATAGAGCGCAGCGACGTTGTACACAAGATGATACCCGTCCAAGACAAATTATCGTAAAGGTGCAATTGGATCATGAATTTGACGATATAATGAAGAAAATTGTTCGAGGTGGACAGGTCCTTTTTGAAGGTGTGAGATTCAGTATTTACCGAGATTATCCGGCAGAAGTCTTCAAGAAAAGAGCGCTGTTCACTGAGACAAAAAGAATACTGAAGAATGTACCTGATTTGAGATACGGCTTGCTTTATCCCGCAAGACTAAGAGTCTCCTACAAGTCCAAGGAGCACTTTTTTACAGACCACGAAAAAGCACTGGAATATGCCAAAGAAGTCGGTAACATGACCATAGACTGAAGTATTTACATTACTCCTTAGGAGTCAAGGACTAACAGGACCGCCAGTTCTAAAAGCACCTTTAAAGTTCTTTTAAGAGCTTTAAGGACATTCGGAAACCGAAATGGACGGAGGACATTGGATAAAACCGTGATCTTTGTATTTTTTTTTTTTTTTTGTTTACTAATCATTATTATTATCTGTATATTCATATCTAACTATATATGTAACAACTAATACTTATTAAATATCTATATTACCACTAAAATTATTAACATTAACATTTCTCATAAAAATTTAATACTGTATATGATTGATAACAATGATTAATAATTAATAGTCTTCGATTAACGTAGAAATGAATTACATACTTATATTATATAGGAAGATATGCAAGAGGTAAATTAGCCTACGTCATAATAAAGTTTGACGGTTTTTCTCTTTATTTTTCAATTTAAAATTAAATTTATAGATTTAGCGAAAAAATTAATATGATATGTAGAGAATAATAACGTTGTGAATTTTTGCTGTTCTTGAACTTTTCTGCAGGGTTACGTGCTTATGTATGTATACATATGGGTATATATATATATATATATATATATATGTATATTGTGTGTGTGTATGTATGGGTATGTAAATAAGTTTGTTACTCCCAAAGAAGTTATTTGAATGTTAGAAATAATCTTTTTTTTTCTTCGGGCACGGAGCTGGTAATTTTTTTTTTCTTACAAAGGCTACGGAAGTCTTTAGAATTCTAGCCACGTTAGTGTGGCTATCACTAACTACACTAATTGTAGATGTAGTTCTTTTTCTTTCACCCTATACTAATCAACTCTATCACTTTTTTCACTTTAAATATTTTTATAACTTAATGTTTGAATGGAAAAATAAGACTAATACAACGAGATGTGTTCGGAAGAGCGACGTATATGATTTTAAATTCATCTATTTGAGGTTCGGGAGCAGGGTCAGGTTCTATGTGTTGTACCTTCTGCTCGGTTATAGACCACCTTAGAAACAATATGCAAGATGTTAATATGATAAGAGGGGGTCAGGGAATAACATTTTGTAGTTGGAATGTCAAGGGAATCAATGAACCAATTAAGAGAGGTAAAGTTTTGGCACATCTAAATTTAATCAAAACAGATATAATATTTCTTCAAGAAACACACCTTAAAAAGGAATCTCAACATAGACTTAAAGCTAAGTGGATCGCTGAATCATATCATTCCTCCTTTTCCCATAAGTCCAGAGGAGTTGCAATATTAATTCGTAAAGGAATACCTTTTACGAACTCTTCAACAATAGTGGATATTGATGGTAGATATATTATATTAGTTGGAGAGTTAAATGGAGAAAAAGTGATTCTTCTTAATGTTTATGGGCCTAATTTTGATAACCCCATGTTTTTTAATAAAACATTTAATAAAATTCCTGAATTTACACAATATAAATTAATAATTGGAGGAGACTTCAATTGTACATTAGATTCATACTTAGATAGATCATCAAGGCAAAAAAAAGTAAAATCTCAATCAAGTGTATTTCTAAATTCATTTATTAATACCACTAATATTAAGGATGTCTGGAGAATAGAAAACCCAACTGGACGGGAATATTCATTTTACTCACCAGTACACAAAACATACTCAAGAATAGATTATTTTTTAGTTGACTCTACGTTTATCCCATTTATTTATAATTCAAAATACCATAACATTATAATCTCAGATCACGCACCTGTAACATTCATGATCAAATTAAATGGAATGTCCGAGAAACAAGCATATTGGAGATTTAACCCACAAATTTTGAACGAAAGATCATGCCAGGAATATATTATTAAACAGATTCAAATATTTTTTGAGGTAAATGACAACCCTGACACACCTACTTCTCTTATGTGGGAAACGTTTAAAGCGTATGTTCGAGGTACATTAATTTCTGCTCAAGCATTTTATAATAAAGAGAACAGGATTAAGCAACAAACATTGGAAATTGAAATCAAGCAACTAGATATAGAAAATGCGAGAATGCCATCTACTTTAAAACATAATAAAATTGCTGTATTGAAATATAAATTAAATAAAATGTATTCAGAACAAGTAATAAAACTTTATCAAAAAACCAAACAATTACATTTTGAATTCGGAGACAAACCACAAAAACTATTAGCACGTCAGTTACGAAAAATGGAAGGGGAAAAAATAATTCATAAAATTAGAACAGAGACAGGAGAATTATTAAAAATGCCCAAGGACATAAATGATAGATTTCTCCAATACTATCATAACCTTTATTCAACTAAAACCGTAGCACAATCAGAAGGAATAGCAGATTTTTTAATAAAATGTAATTTAAAAGGTTTAGATTCAAACGATAGAGAATTATTAGAAAGGGAGATTACGATAAAGGATATTGAGGAGTCTATTGGCTCTTTAAAAAATGGTAAAGCAGTAGGACCAGGTGGTTTAGGCTCCGAATTTTTTAATTTTTTTTTATGATTTGCTTAGCCCACGTTTACAAAGACTGTATGAGTATATCTATACTCAACAGAAACTTCCAGACACTTTAAATGAATCTATAATAACACTTATTCCTAAAGCTGATAAAGATCCGGAAGACCCGGGATCATACAGAGCAATTGCACTTTTAAATACAGATCAGAAAATTTTAACTAAAATACTAGCGCATAGATTAAGTACAGTGATGAATAAATTAATACACCCTGACCAAACAGGCTTTATTCAGAAACGGTACTCATATTATAATCTAAGAAGATTATTTAATATTATATATTCCAAGAGAATTATTAATGAAGATCTAGCAATAATCTCACTTGACGCTGAAAAAGCATTTGATCAGGTCGAATGGTCTTATTTCTTTTCGGTGATGGAAAATATGCAGCTAGGGGAGAAATTCTGTACATGGATAAAACTGTTATATACAAATCCCACGGCTAGAATATTTACAAACCAAAGGTTGTCATCTAAATTTAGCCTATCTAGAGGTTGTAGACAAGGATGCCCGTTATCTCCATTATTATTTGCGCTTGCTATTGAGCCACTGGCAGAAAGAGTTAGGGGGCATCCGGAAATACATGGGTATAACACAAAGGACACAGTGAATAAAATTTCTCTATACGCAGATGATGTATTAATTTACATTACAAAACCAGAAATTAGTATTCCAAACTTATTAAAGCTAATAACCCAATTTGGTTCACTTTCAGGATACAGAATAAATTGGAATAAAAGTGAAATTATGCCAATAAGGGAACATAACAAACAGATAATACAACAATTTCCATTTAAAATAGTAAATGAAAAATTTAAATATCTAGGTATTTATGTAACTAAGATATATACATCATTATTTAAAGCAAATTTTCCCCCATTACTGAACAAACTACATAAGAATATTCAATACTGGAAAACACTTCCTATCTCAATGGTTGGCAAAACTAATGCCATAAAAATGATTTTTTAACCGCAAATATTATACCTTTTTCAGACAATTCCGATATATCTGGCAAAAAACTTTTTTTTAAAATTGGACTCTATTGTTAATGATTTTATCTGGGATTATAAGAATCATAGGATAAACAAAAGACACTTGTGTAAATCAAAAATAAATGGAGGCTTGGTTTTACCCAATTTTTTGTTTTATTTCTGGGCAGTTAATATTAAAAATATGAATTTCTGGTTGGAGGAAATAGATCATCAACCAGACTGGTTAAAAATGGTATCGGTTCGATATTATTTGCTACGTCTAAATTAAACAAAAAAATTTATAGGGAAAACCCTATAATATTTAGTGCTATACGAATTTGGAAACAATTAAAAAAGACATTAAAATTAGATAATTTATCACTTTTTCTTCCAATTGTGAATAATCCTTTGTTTAAGCCTTCATGGTTGGACGGGGGTTTTACACAATGGAAGAATTATGGAATTAAAAATATGGGACAACTTTACAAGGAAGGCACTTTTCTGACATTTCAGGAGTTGCAACAGACCTATGGACTTCGAGGAAATGATTATTTCAGATATCTTCAATTTAGAGATTATGTAAAATCGAACTCTCAAAATTTTCGAATTAGAAATTCAGAAATTCTTGATGAATGTTGGAACAAACATCCTAATACAGAAAAATTAATATCTTATATATATAATATCTTATTAGACAGTGACATTCCTTCGACGGACTTACACAGACAAACATGGGAAAAAGAATTAAATCAAGTAATAACGAAAGATACTTGGGAAGAAAGTTTGCAACACATACATCAGTGTTCACTAAACGCCAGACATTCTCTAATACAATTTAAAGTAATACATAGGTTACGTTATTCAAAAACAAAACTACATAAAATTTTTCAACATATCTCACCTATATGTGATAAATGTCAACATTTAGAAGCTACATTATCTCATATGTTTGCAAACTGTATAAAAATTAAAAAATTCTGGGTAAATATTTTCAGTATAATATCTAAAGTAACCAGCACACAATTGGACCCAGATCCAAAATTAATAATACTCGGAATATTAGAATTAAATCAGACATTTAGAACAACACAAAGAAACTTTATTGATTATAGTTTAATAACAGGAAAAAAATTAATTCTAAAATTTTGGAAAGGCCCTACGGCCCCCACAATCAAAATGTGGATTATAGAAATGACGGAGACCTTAAACGTGGAAAGAATCAGATTTTCCCTGTTGGACAAACAGGAATTATTCGTTGGAACATGGTCTCCTTTTATTGATTACTTAAAGGGTCAGAATAGTTCAGCACAGGAACCTGACTAGCACTCGGGCTAAAGAATGGATGAAATGCTATACTCTGAAATGTACGAATATATCTCGAATGAAGTTTTTTTTATTTTAATAAATTTTTCCATTCTTCTTTAACTAACTTTTTCCTTTTTTTTGTTTTTTTTTTTTTTTGTTTTGTTTTGTTTGTTTTTGTTTTTGTTTTTCTTCTCTTTCTTTTCTTTCTTTACTTCATCTATCTCTTTAGTTCTATCTAGTTTAAAAAAAAATAAAAAATAAAAAAAAAAAGGCAAAAGGTATTGGAGACAATGTAATAATAATTGACAATATTATCAATTTAAAATTGTAAGACTGTAATGATGTAAATAGGTTATGTACCTATCTCCAATAAAAAATATATTCAAAAAAAAAAAAAAAAAAAAAAAAAAAAAAGGAAGGATGTCAACAAAATAGAGAGAGTACAGAGGAGATTTACTAGAATGTTGCCTGGGTTTCAGCAACTAAGTTACAGAGAAAGGTTGAACAAGTTAGGGCTTTATTCTTTGGAGCGCAGAAGGTTAAGGGGGGACTTGCTAGAGGTCTTTAAAATGATGAGCGGGATAGACAGAGTTGACGTGGATAAGCTTTTCCCACTGAGAGTAGGGAAGATTCAAACAAGGGGACATGACTTGAGAATTAAGGGACAGAAGTTTAGGGGTAACATGAGGGGGAACTTCTTTACTCAGAGAGTGGTGGCTGTGTGGAATGAGCTTCCAGGGAAGGTGGTGGAGGCAGGTTCGTTTTTATCATTTAAAAATAAATTGGATAGTTATATGGACGGGAAAGGAATGGAGGGTTATGGTCTGAGTGCAGGTATATGGGACTAGGGGAGAATACGTGTTCGGCACGGACTAGAAGGGTCGAGATGGCCTGTTTCCGTGCTGTAATTGTTATATGGTTATATGGTTATATGATGCCCAGAACTGAATACCAATACTCTAAATGCGGCCTCACCAATATCTTATACAGCTGCAACATGACCTCCAAACTTCTAAACTCAAATGCTCTGACTGATGAAGGCCAACATTGCCAAATGTCAGAAAGAAACGAAGGAAGTGAGATGCCATCACGTTTGAACCAGCTGTAATTATTGAATTTGCGCTCACACTATTCCATGTTTCTCCAATTTGCGCTGGGCCTCACTCTGACAGTGGAGGAGGCCCAGGACAGAAAGATCAGTGTGGGAATGCGAGGGGGAGTTAAAATGTTTGGCAACCAGGTGATCACCAAGGCAGGCTGAACGGAAGTGTTCAGCGAAACGATCGCCTAGCCTGCGCTTGGTTTCACCGATATATGGGAGTCCACACCCGGAACAATGGATACAATAGATGAGGTTGGAGGAGGTGCAAGGTGCCTAACCTGAAAGGACTGTCGGGGGTCCCTGGATGGAGTCGAGGGAGGAGGTAAAGGGACAGGTGTTGCATCTCCTGCGATTGCAGGGGAAAATACTGTACATGGGGAGGAGATGGTTTGGGTGGGGAGGGATGATTATTAATACTGATTCCCTAATTACTCTTAAGGTCATAAGGGATATGAGTAGAATTAGGCCATTCAGCCCATCAAGTCTACTCCGCCATGGCTGATCTATCTCCCCTCCTAACCCCATTCTCCTGCCTTCTCCCCATAACCTCTGACACCCGTACTAATCATGAATCTATCTATCTCTGCCTTAAATATATCCATTGACTTGGCCTCCACAGCCTTCTGTGGCAAAGAATTCCACAGATTCACCAACCTCTGACTGAAGAAATTTCTCCTCGTCTTCTTCCTAAAAGAACGTCCTTTAATTCTTAGGCTATGACCTCCAGTCCTAGACTCTCCCACTAGTGGTAAAATCCTCTCCGATCCTAGCTACCAAGCTAGGATTTCAATTCTCATTTCTTTATCCAGACCATGGGTTGTTTTACTGGCACTGTCCCTACCACAATATCCTAAGTTCTCAAGTGAGTGGATATTTTTAAGGCAGAGATAGATATTCTTGATTAGCACGGGTGTCAGAGGTTATGGGGAGAAGGCTGGAGAATGGGGTTAGGAGGGAGAGATAGATCAGCCATGATTGAATGGCGGAGTAGACTTGATGGGCTGAATGGCCTAATTCTACTACTCTACAGTATGTGAGCCTTGTATCTCAGGTTGCAACTCTGGGAATGTAGCCTATTTGTTGAGTTGGTTTCCTCGTTTTATCTGTCAGACTTGGATCTCTCTTCATGACACCGTTCTAAAAACTGATCGGCTTTATTACGTACAGGTCCAACAAAACTGTATTCAAAGGTGACGAGATTGCCAGTTTGTAATTTAACTGCATGACTCCAATGCTTTTACTTTTTCCATCTCTGTTTCTTTTCACATATAAAGGAGTAGGATGTACAGGGTGGCACGGTGGAGCAGCGGTAGTGTTGCGGAGACCCGGGTTCGATCCTGACCGCGGGTGCTGTCTGCACGCAGTTTGTGCCTTTTCCCTGTGACCACGTGGGTTTTCCCCGCGTGCTCCAGTTTCCTCCCACACTCCAAAGATGTGCAGGTCTGCAAGTTAATTGGTTTTGGTAAAATTGTCCCCAGTGTGTGTAGGATAGTGCTAGTGTACAGGGATCGCTGGTCGGCATGAACCCGAAGGGCCTGTTTCTGCGCTGTAAAGTCTAAAGTCAAAAGGTTTTGACCACCAGGGGCGCCGGGGAGATGGCCAGCCCTGCCGGCAGTCTGTTTGTTTTTCACCTTTTTGTTATTTTTAGCCTCTGTTTAAAGTTTGTTTTTATGTTCTTCGGTTTGTTTTATGTGGGGGGAGGGGGGAGGGGATCGGGGGAAACTTTTTTTCAAGTTCCTACCTTCCCGGAGATGTGATTGATTTTTCAGATCACATTCTCCGGGCTCTGCGGCCTACCATCGCTGGAGCTGCAAGCCGCCTCGGACTGTCATGAGCCCCACCGCGGGGCGCGGACTTAACATCGGAGCGGATCCCTTGCCTGGAATCGCTCCCACCGTGGCCTGCGGACTTACCATCAAGGGCTTGCAGTCTTGGGAGAGGCTGAGTCAGGAGCTCCAACGCCGCAAAAGGTTTGTCCTGCCACGACGCGAGGTTCAATCGCCCGGCGCGGGGGAGCTGAACGCCTCGATGCGGAGGGCCCCCGACCGAGGAAGAACAAAGGGAAGGACTTGAACTTTATCACGCCTTCCATCACAGTGAGGAATGTGTAGGTCCTCTGTGATGGAAGGTAAAATAAAGTTCAAGTCAAAGTGAAATAAAGTTCAAGTCAATCTCACTGTGGTGGATGTTAATATTAAAATGTGTTTTTGAGTGATTTGTTGCTTTTAATTGTATGACTGACCTGGCCAATGAAATTCCTCGTATGTTGCAAACATACTTGGCAAATAAAGTGTGATTCTGATTCAGATTCTGATTCTGAAATCCACCTTGAAAAGGGGAGTCTCGTTTGTATGCAAATACTCTGAGTTCAAAGAAGGACTGAGACAAAACCGGTTTGCACTGACACATCTTCCTAATTTCCTCCTTCCCTCTCCTTCGGAAGCAGTGAGTCAGGGTGCCTCCCAGCTCATTGGCAAGGAGATAAGAGTGTTTAGTGTTTTTTTAGTTCAGTTTAGAGATACAGCGTGGAAACAGGCCTTTAGGCCCACCAAGTCCGCGCCGACCAGCGGTCCCTATACACTAGCACTAATCTACACACTAGGGACAATTCGAACCTGTACATCTTTGGAGTGTGGGAGGAAACCGAAGATCTTGGAGAAAATCACCGCAGGTCACGGGGAGAACGTACCAACTCCGTACAGACAGCACCCATAGTTAGGATCAAACCTGGGTCGCTGGCGCTGTAAGGCAGCATCTCTACCGCTGCGCTACCGTAAGGGTAGTCTGGGACGGCAGGTCACCGTGATTCAATCTGCTGCCGGGAATCCCTCACACTTGTTCCTGTGAGTGGCACTGGAATTGAAATTCTGGGGAATCGTTTTGCCTGCACACGGCTATAGATGTGAACTAGCTGATGCAGGACTAAACGTGACTCCGACAAAGAATGATGGCAATTAGTCTAGGAATGAGCTGCAGATGCTGTTTTACTCCGAGTATAGACACAAAATGCTGGAGTAGCTCAGCGGGACAGGCAGCATCTCTGGAGAGAAGGGGAAGGAGACCCTTCTTCAGATTGAGAGTCAGAGGGAAGCCTTTTCCTTCGGCCCCGCGAGTACACTCACTCCCGCCAACTCTTGATTGATAGATAAATGGAAAGATACAGCATGGAAACAGGCCCTTCGTCCCACTGTGACCACTCTGGCCATCAACCACCCATTTATGCTAATCGTACACTAATCCAATCCAAAACATCGACCTCTAATTTCAGGTAGTCCTTGCTTTCTCCCTCCTTCCCCTCCCCTTCCCAGCTCTCCCACAGCCTACTCTCCGCCTCTTCCTTTCTTCTGCCTTTCTTCCCGCGCCCACCCCCTTCCCCCCCACCTCGACATCAGTCTGAAGAAGGGCCTTGACCCGAAACGTCACCTATTCCTTTGCTCCATAGGTGCTGCCTCACCCGCTGAGTTTCTCCAGCATTTTTGTCCACCTTCTAATCCAATCCAATGTTATTCTCTCCATTTTGTCAACAATTCTCCCCACATCTACCACTCACTAAACACCAAGGGCAATTAACCTGCAAACCTGGTCTTGCTAAAGATGTTTGGAGTTTTGGTCAAAGGAATGTCCGGAAAGTGGGATGCTATTAAAAATGTGATGACAAGAGTGCTGTTAACAATTTACAGTTTAGTTTATTGTCACGTGTACCGAGGTATAGTGAAAAGCTTTTGTTGCGTGCTACCCAGTCAGCAGAAAGACTATACATGATTACAATCGAGCCGTGCACAGTGTACAGATACATGATAAGGGAATGACATTTAGTGCAATGTAAAGCCAGCAAAGTCCGATCAAAGATAGTCCGAGGGTCACCAGTGAGGTAGATAGTAGTTCAGGTCTGCTCTCTGGTTGTGGTAGGATGATTCAGTTGCCTGATGACAGCTGGGAAGAAACTGTCCCTGAATCTGGAGGTTTGCATTCTCACACTTCTATACCTTTTGCTCGATGGGAGAGGGGAGAAGAGGGAGTGGCCAGGGTGAGACTGGTCCTTGATTATGCTGCTGGCCTTGCCGTGGCAGCGTGAGGTGTAAATGGAGTCAATGGAAGGCAGGTTGGTTTGTGCGGTTGTTCAGGGCATGCATGGTCCTGATAGGGTGAAGGGCAAGTCAGGTGGAAGTAAGGAAGCTTGGATGATGTGAGAAAGTGGCGGCGTTGTTGAACGGCTGCGGTTCGCCTGCAGTCTGTCTGTTTTTACTTTTTGTTGTTGTTTTTTTGTCTTGTTTAGTTAAGTTTTTGGTTATTAGGTTGTGTTATGTGTGGGGGGGGGGCTGAAACATGGTTTTCTGTCTCTCCCTTCGGGGGAATGCGACTCTTTCTGTCGTATCCCCCCTTCTCTGCCTCCGTCTGCGCTGAGGCCTAATGGCGGAGCTGGCGGCCTCCAACCTGCGACCGACCTCGAGGCTCTGGAGGCAGAGCCAGCCAGGACTCACCAACGTGAGGCTGGCCGTCTTCGAGCTGTGGCGGCGTTCGGGCACTCCGGTGAGGGCGGCCCGGCACGGGGCTGAGACGACGTTCCAGTGGCAGCGGCACGACTCGGGGCTGGGACGGCGCTCCGGTGAGGGCGGCCCGGCACGGGGCTGAGGCGGTGCTCCGGTAGCTGACGCGGCGTTCTGGCGGCGGCGACCTGAATCCGGGGCTCGGTCGCGGGCCAGTGGACGACATCGTCGGGAGCTCGCAGGTCACAAGCTGGTGCCTGTTTTCCGGAACTCCCACGGCAACAGCTGCGTCCGCTGGACTGGAGGACGGCAGCTTCGACCACCACGGGCCGCGGTGTTTGAACCGGCCCGTTCGCGGAGCTCGGTGAGCCGCGGGACTGACTTACCATCGCCCGGTGGGGTATCGCCTCAGCGCAGAGGGAGAAGAGGAGGGAAGAGACTGTAACCCTAAGATTTTTGCCTCCATCACAGTGAGGAGGTGCCTGGTGAACTCACTGTGGTGGATGTTAATTTGTGTTTATTGTGTGTTTTGTTGTTTATTATTATATGTATGGCTGCAGGCAACGACATTTTGTTCAGACCGAAAGGTTTGAATGACAAATAAAGGATCTAAGTCTAAGTCTAAGTCTAAATTGAGGCACTGGTCTGGTAAAAGGAGGCACAAAAGTACAATCTCCGTCCAGACAGCTACCGTAGTCAGGATCTAACCCGGGTCTCTGGCCTTTCAAGGCAGCAACTCTACCATTGCCCCACAGTGCCGCCCGTATGGGAATGTTGTGTCAAATGGCATACTTGTGCAGCAGCAACAACATCTGCTGGAGGAACTGAATGGGTCAAGAAGCATCTGGAGTGCTGGAGTAAGTCAGCTTGGTCATGCAGCATCTCTGGAGAAAAGGAATAGGTGACATTTCGGGATGAGACCTGCCTTCAGAGTCTGAAGAAGGGTCTCAACCCGAAAAGTCATCTATTCCTCTCCTCCAGAGATGGTGCCTGACCCGCTGACGTGCTCCAGCTTTTTGTGTTTGTCTTTCTATCTGTCCACCGTGGGTTTTAAGGCTATTAAAGCTATCTCTGCACCTTTGGGATTAAGAGTCAGCACTTACAGTGAGGGGTGGAGTGAATCAAATTGGGTATAAACCTCTTGGTAAAGAGAAAAAGAAAGTATGTTTAGCATCAGGGAGATGAGGGGTATTGTGTTTCGATAGAGTGCAACCTGCCTCTTCCTTAATCCCTTTTTGCACAAACAAGATTAGCAGCTTCAATTACACTCAGTCCTAAAACTGCTGGGATAAGGATTCGGGTTAATGGAGCACATTGTTCTATCTTGGAATCATTCTCCTTGACTAAATGTTCATCAGCACCAGAGCAGCACCAGAGTAGTTATTAAAATGAGCACTTAGGAATAGAATACATAAACAGAGATGTAATGTTGAGGATCTATCTGGCGATGGCCAGACCGTACTTGGAGTATTGTGAGCAATTCTGGGCCCCATATCTGAGGAAGGATGTGCTGGCTCTGGAGAGGGTCCAGAGGAGGTTTACGACAATGATCCCAGGAATGAGTGGGTTAACATATGATGAGCTTTTGTCGGCACTGGGCCTGTACTCGCTGGAGTTTATAAGAATAGAAACATAGAAACATAGAAAATAGGTGCAGGAGTAGGCCATTCGGCCCTTCGAGCCTGCACTGCCATTCAATATGATCATGGCTGATCATCCAACTCAGTATCCTGTACCTGCCTTCTCTCCCTTTAGCCACAAGGGCCACATCTAACTCTCTCTTGAATATAGCCAATGAACTGGCCTCAACTACCTTCTGTGGCAGAGAATTTCACATTCATCACTCTCTGTGTGAAAAAATGTTTTTCTCATCTCGGTCCTAAAAGCCTTCCCCCTTATCCTTAAATGAGGGGGGACCACATTGAAACATGCAGAATAATGAAAGGTCTGGATAGAGTGGATGTGGAAAGGATGTTTCCACTACTGGGAGAGTCTAGGACCAGAGGTCATACAGTAGCCTTGGAAGTAAAGGGCATTCCTTTAGGAAGAAGATGTGAAGGAATTTCTTTTGTCAGAGGGTAGTGAATCTGTGGAATTCCACAGATGGCTATGGAGGCTGTGAATGGATATTTTCAAGGCAGCCATAGCTATGGGTGTCAGGGGTTTTGGGGAGAAGGCAGGAGAATGGGGTTGGGAGGTAGAGATAGATCAGCCATGATTGAATGGCGGAGTAGACTTGATAGGCCAAATGGCCTAATTCTGCTCCTATCACTTATTGTATTGTATTGTATTGTATTCAAATTTATTGTCATTGTCTCAGTTAGAGACAACGAAATGAATTTCCCTTACAGGCAGTATCATAAAAATAAAAATAAATAAATAATAATAAATAATAAAACATATTAAAAATAAAATACAATTTTTAAAAAAGCACAAACACTGAAAGTCCACGACACAACATAACACAGTGGCACCAAGGTGAGGAAGGCACCATAGTCCAGCCAGCCTCCCCTCCGTTCTTCCCAGATGTTCACTCGTGGTCGAGGCCTTCCGAGCACCCGCAGTCGCCGCCCCGGGTGGCCCGATGTTCAGGCCCTCACGCCGGGCTGGTGGAACGCCGACGCCGATCCCCGACGGTGAACATCCTCCTCCTCAGCGGCCCGGACCTCCTGATCAGCCGCCTCCCACAGCTCCCGAGTCCGCAGCTCCTGAGTTCGCAGCTCCCGAGTCCGCAGCTCCCGAGTCCGCAGCTCCCGAGTCCGCAGCTCCCGAGTCCGCAGCTCCCGAGTCCGCAGCTCCCGAGTCCGCAGCTCCCGAGTCCGCAGCTCCCGAGTCCGCAGCTCCCGTGTCCGCAGATGATGAACATCTTCAGAGGAGCCACTTTTCCTTCAAGTATAACCAGAGAGTAGGGCTCAGGAATCAAAGTGGTCATCTCGATGTGGAGCCACAGGAGACGGCCAAGGTCCAAGGTCCATGGAGAAAGACATGAAGGCCGGGGAAATTGGGTCAGTCAATTGAAGTTCATAAAATGTAGGAGCAGAACTAGTCCTTTCGGCCCATCCAGTCTAATCACGGCTGATCTATCTCTTCCTCTCAACCCCATTCTGCTGCTTTCTCTCCATAACCCCTGACACCCGCACTAATCTAGAATCCATCAATCTCCACCTTAAAAATATCCGTTGACTTTGGCCATGAATTCCACCGATTCACCATCCTCTGACTGAAGGAACTTCTCCTCCTCCTCTTTTCTAAAGGTGCGTCCTTTTATTCTGAGGCTATGTCCTCTGGCCCTGGACTCTCCCACTAGTGGACACATCTGCTCCTACACTTCTCAAGTGTCTTGAGGGCTGTCAGTAATACAGACGAGAATGTACTGAATGTCTTCACGTGCATGGAGATGGACAAATCTCTCAGGTCTGAACAGATATGTCCTTAGACACTGTGGGAAGCCAGAAAAGAAGTTGCAGGTGCCCTGGCTGAGATATATGAGTCATTATTAAATACCAGTAAGGTGCCAGAAGACTGGAGAGTGGCAAATGTTGTGCCTCAAATTTAGGAAGGGCACCCACACTCATACACAAACTCACATGCGCACACTTACACACACACTCTCATTCATACATGCACTCACACACACACACACTATCTGACATGCACAGGCTTACACACACACTCATTCGCCACATGCAAGCACCCATTGCCACTCGCACACTAATTCACAGACAAACTCACTCGCATGTGCATATGCACACCCACTCGCATGTGTGCACACTCACACACACGGCACACACACTCACATGCGCACACATGCACCCAGCCACATGTGCACACATATACATACTCACTCACAGGTCGGTGGGGGCGCTGCAAGCCGGCGCCCTGTCAGCAGCGTGTCCGTTTTTTTCCAACTTTTTTTGTTTTTTTAGTATGTTTTAAAGTATGTTTTTTGTGTTTCTTTGTGTGTTTTGTGTGGGGGGTGGTGTGGGGGCGTGAGGGGGAAACCGTTTTGGTCGCCTCCTCCATGGAAGCTTCCACCGCCGGCCCGCGGCCAACTTCTACCACGGACCCGGCGTGGACTTACCATCACCCCTGGAGGGGAGCTTCGACCGCCGGCCCGGCAGTCTGCGGTGCTTCTGTCTGCGGCGGGGACTTTAAATCTTCGACCGCCGGCCTGCGGCCTGACCAACCTAAAGCCGCGGTCTCCGGTGGGGAAGAGCCGATCCTGGACTGACTCTGGACTCTGGTCTCAACCACGGGGGGAAATGGAGGAGGACTGGACAAATTTTGTGCCTTCCACCACAGTGATGAATGCTGTGGTGGATGTTTGTGTTAAATTTTTATTGTGTATTGTGTGTTCTTTATCATTGTATCGCTGTTGACAAATTAATTTCACTTGCACTTTATGTGCAATGTGACGAATAAAACTGTATTGTATTGTATTCATTGTACATGCGCGTACACACACTTACGTACATGCACATTCACTCACATGTGCATGTGCACACTCACTCACATGAGCACACACACACACACTCACTGACATGCATGCACACGCACACACCCACTAATGCACACACACTCACACACATACACATACTCACATGCACGCACATATACATGCGCACTCACACCATACACACCCACTTGTGCATACATACATACACTCACGCAAACGCGTACACACTCACACTTACATACACACACTCGCTCACATGCACACTCACTCACATACAAACTCACACTGCACACACACTCGCACACACACAGAAACGCACATACATAAATACACTCACAAACTCGTATGCACAAACCTACTCACTCACACGCTCACACACATACATACATGCGAGCACACACCACTTCAAACACACACACACACGCACGAACACACACACATGCTCGCACCCACAATCGCACACACACTCGCATTCGCACACACACCACTCCAAACACACACGCACACAATTATATAAACCACATTTTAGAAGATATGCCAATGTTATATAAATCTCTGATCACAAAAGTGTTTTTCCTAACCCGTTTCATCCTAATAATACTAATATTAATATTACTATATTTTTGCTGAGAATACTCCTGCACGTCCCATAGCAGTGACCACCATTACATAATTGGAGTGGGGCAGCCAGTGAAAGGCAACATCACCACCTGCTGGTTCCCCTCCAAACTGCATGGCATTTAAGGTGAATATCAAACACAAAACAGACAGCACAGGACCAGGCCCTTTGGCCTGTGATGTCCATGTTGAACATGTGATGCCAAACTAAAGGTAATAAATTCTGCCTGCACGTGATTCACATCGCTCCATTACCCATATATTTATGAGGCAAAATAAAAGCCTCTTAAGGGTTTCGGCCCGAAACGTTGCCTATTTCCTTCGCTCCATAGATGCTGCCGCACCCGCTGAGTTTCTCCAGCACTTTTGTCTACCTTCTTAACTGCTACTATTGTGTTCCTCAGTGGTAGAGGCAGATACAACAGTATCTAGAGAGAAACATAGAAAATAGGTGCAGGAGTAGGCCATTCGGCCCTTCGAGTCAGCACCACCATTCAATATGATCATGGCTGATCATCCAAAATCAGTACCCTGGTCCTGCTTTCTCCCCATATCCCTTGGTTCCGTTAGCCCTAAGAGCTAAATCTAACTCTCTCTTGAATACATCAATAGATACTGTACAATAGATACAATGCAGATACAATAGCAAAAGGATTTGAGTATAGGTTCTACTGCAGTTGTACAGGGTCTTGGTGAGACCACACCTGGAGTATTGTGTACAATTTTGGTCTCCTAATCTGAGGAAAGACATTCTTGCCATAGAGGGAGTACAGAGAAGGTTCACCAGACTGATTCCTGGGATGTCAGGACTTTCATATGAAGAAAGACTGGATAGGCTCGGCTTGTACTCGCTAGAATTTAGAAGATTGAGGGGGGATCTTATAGAAACTTACAAAATTCTTAAGTGGTTGGACAGGCTAGATGCAGAAAGATTGTTCCCGATGTTGGGGAAGTCCAGAACAAGGGGTCACAGTTTAAGGATAAGGGGGAAATCTTTTAGGACCGAGATGAGGAAAACATTTTTCACACAGAGAGTGGTGAATCTCTGGAATTCTCTGCCACAGAAGGTAGTTGAGGCCAGTTCATTGGCTATATTTAAGAGGGAGATGTGGCCCTTGTGGCTAAAGGGATCAGGGGGTATGGAGAGAAGGCAGGTACAGGATACTGAGTTGGATGATCAGCCATGATCATATTGAATGGTGGTGCAGGCTCGAAGGGCCGAATGGCCTACTCCTGCACCTGTTTTCTATGTTTCGATGTTAATAGGTATAACGGCAAACAATACAATACAATACAATACCTGTGGTACAAACCACCACTACATTTAAAAAGCAGGAGCCTACTCCTCCTTTTCACGTTGGGGTGGTTTGCCACAACATTTTTTGTGTTATATCGAGGGGCAATAATTGTTTATCTAATAACATTTTGACTTTTAAACTTTAGACTTTAGAGTTACAGCGTGGTAAAAGTCCCTTTGGCCCATCAAATCCGTGCCGGCCAGCTACCACCCGTACACTAGATCTATCCTACACACTAGGGACAATTTACAGAAGACAATTAACCTACGAACCTACACGTCTTTGGAATATGGGAGAGCACCCGGGGAAAACCCACGCGGGTCACGGGGAGAACATGCAAACTCTGTACAGACAGCACCCATAGTCAGGATTGAACCCTGGTCTACCGCTGCGCCACTGTGCCACTCTAATTTATTGTCTATTATTGAATGGATATAACATGATGAGAGGCATAGATAGAGTAGGCAGTCAGAGTCTTTTTAACAGGATGGAAAAATTTAATACGAGTGGGCGTAACTTTAAGGTTAGAGGAGCAAAGTTTAAAGGGGATGTGCGGGGCAAGTTTTTGACACAGAGAGTGGTAAGGGCAGGGAACATGCTGCCGGGGGTGGTGGTGGAGGAGGCAGATACATTGGGAGCATTTAAAAGGCTTTTGGATAAGCAAATAAATATGCAGGGAATGGAGGGATATAGGTCATGTGCAGCTAGATAGGTGATGGACTTGGCATCATGTTGCGCTCAGACACTGTGGGCGGAAGGGCCTGGTCTTGTGCTGTACTGTTCTATGTTCTATCAGACTAGTTCGTTGTCAAATGAAACTAAGATCACAAATGGATGAAGAAACCTAGAAACATAGAAAATAGGTGCAGGAGTAGGCCATTCGGCCCTTCGAGCCAGCACCACCATTCAATGTGATCATGGCTGATCATCCTAATTTTGGATAACAAGTTTTTTGTTGTTTATAAAAATGAGGGGCGATCTTACGGCACGTTAAGACCGAGGGGGTACGGCAGGTTGGATGTGAAGATGTTTCAATGAGAGGGAGATGATCGACGAGGGAACATTATTGCAAGATTGTTAAGGCAGTCATTTAAAACTAAGGAGTTTTATAGAACATAGAATACAGCACAGGAACAAGCCGCTTGACCCAACATGTCTGTGCCAAACACTATGCCAAGATAAATTAATTTCCCCTGCCTACACATAGTTTAGTTTAGTTTAGAGATGCAGCGTGGAAACAGGACATTCGGCCCAGCGAGTCCGTGCCGACCAGCGATCCCCGTACACTAACGCTATCCTACACACTAGGGACAATTTACAATCTTTACCGAAGCCAAACAAACCTCCAATCCTACGTCTTTGGAATGTGGGAGGAAACCGGAGCACCCGGAGAAAACCCAAGCAGGTCATGGGGCGAACGTACAAACTCCGTACAGACAGCATTCGTGATCAGGATCGAACCTGGATGTCTGGCGCCGTGAGGCAGCAACTCTACCGTTGCGCCACCAACCAGTCCCATGATACCATAATACTCCATTCCCTACACATCCAGATGCCTATAAAAGCCTCTTAAACACCACTGCGGTATCTGCCTCCACCACCACCACCTCTGGCACCACGTTTCAGGCCCCCTACATCCTCTACAAAAACAACTGGCCTCACACATCTCCTTTAAACTTTACTCCTCCAGAACTTCCCCTTGCAGAAGTGACGGATCTCTGGAATTTTAAACGATGAAATGTTGTGTAGGATTGAAATTTGGGGATATTTAAAAAAGGAAGAAGCTAAAGTTTTGTCACAACATTTTTGTGGGGGGCGCATAGATAGGAAAGGCTTACAGATATGTGGAAACAAAGAACTGCAGATAGATGCTGGTTTATATCAAGAGTCAAGTCAAGAGTGTTTTATTGTCATATGTCCCAGATAGGACAAGGAAATTCTTACTTGCTGCAGCGCAACAGAATATGTAAGCATAGTACATAACGGGAGAAGAAAAAAAGTTCAGTGTGTATATGTACACATGCACGCATACTCAATAAATAAACAAATATAGTGGAATAATACTAATAGTCTGTGGCAGTTCAGAGCTTATCACAGATAGACACAGAGTGCTGGAGTAACTAACTCAGCATCTCTGAACATTTTGGGTTAGGAACCTTCTTCAGACTCTCTGGAGGGAAAGGATATGGATACAAGGATATGGACCAAACTTGGCAGGTGGGACTAGTGTAGCTGGGGCATGTTGGTCAGCATGGACAAGTTGGGCCAAATTTGCATTGTGGGAAGTTGCTCTAATGAGTGTGTTCAGGCCTCAATCTCCACAAGCTTTTGTTTAGTTTCCATCACGGGAGATAGACAATCGACTGACATCTATTATAAACTTACTGACACCCACAGCTATCTGGGCTACACCTCTTCCTCTACATCTCATCTCTATATCCGGGAATTGAGGCTGGTTTGAAACTGGTAGAGGAAAGCATTGAGGCATGAATTGGCCGGGATTGCATCGAACGGCAGGACAGGCTGGAGGGATTGAGTGGCCGTGTCCTACTCTTGTTTTCTTATGGGATACTTTACTTCAAACGTCAGTAAAACCAAGCAGCTGATTGGGAACTGATTGGGAAGAGGAAGGACAGTGGATCCACAAACCTGTCTTCATCGAAGTGATAGTGGTGGAAAGAGTCAAAAGCTTCAAATTCCTGGGTGTGCACATCTCTGAAGATGTATCCTAGACCCAGCACACTGATGCAAGTGTGAAGAAAGCCCTGCGCCTTTACTTCCTTAAAGAGATTGACCATAGACAATAGACAATAGACAATAGACAATAGGTGCAGGAGTAGGTCAGTAGGGAAAAGAACAGCGTTATAGTGTAAATGCAATAAAAGTTCCGTATAGATAAGATAAGGTAGTTGAGGCCAGTTCATTGGCTATATTTAAGAGGGAGTTAGATGTGGCCCTTGTGGCTAAAGGGATCAGGGGGTTTGGAGAGAAGGCAGGTACAGGATACTGAGTTGGATGATCAGCCATGATCATATCGAATGGCGGTGCAGGCTCGAAGGGCCGAATGGCCTACTCCTGCACCTATATTCTATGTTTATGTTTATTTTGGAGTGGAATTGCACTAAATGTTCCGTGTTAATAAGTTTCTTTAAATGTAAATAACGTTTCCTGAATGTGCAATGAATGTTATAGGATCCAATAGGAGGGAAAAGTCACCCGCAGGAGGTGTTATTTTCATTGTAAGTGCTCTAAAAGTTATGTATGAATAGGTATTAACTAGACTGTGGGACCCGTCGTTTCCCCTACGCAATGGCGGGAGCGTTCTGTAGGCGGTGTATGTGGGAGGGGGTGGTGAGGGCCCCTGCTCGCAGAACACAGAGCACAGACCCCGCTTGCAGAGCACAGACCCCGCTACCAGTTCGCTTCAGCTTTATTCTCCCCGCCGGACAGCGGGCGCCGGACAGCGGGCGCCGGACAGCGGGCGCCGGACAGCGGGTGCCCGAAGGGGCGTTACCTTCATGGTGACTGACATGCTGCTCATCTCACGATTTTTTTACTTTTCTAATATTCCACCGATTGGAACAAAACTTGGGAGCGCTTGGAGCAGAGGAGAACGGTGAGTAATGTGGCGAAAAAATCCTAGTGATATATAGTAGCGTTTTTGCACAAATTTATTTACAATGCAGACCGGAAGTGGTCAAGATGAGAGGATAGAAGATAGATAGATAGATAGATAGATAGATAGATAGATAGATAGATAGATAGATAGATAGATAGATAGATAGATAGATAGATAGATAGATAGATAGATAGATAGATAGATAGATAGATAGATAGATAGATAGAGGCAGCAAGGTGGTGCAGCGGTAGAGTTGCTGCTGTACAGCACTTGCAGCACCGGAGACCCGGGTTCGATCCTGGCTACAGGTGCTCTTCTGTATGGAGTTTGTACGTTCTCCCTGTGAGCTGCGTGGGTTTTCACCGAGAACTTCAGTTACCTCCCACACTTCAAAGACGTGCAGGTTTGTTGGTTAATTGGCCTGGTGTAACTGTAAAAAATGTCCCTGATGTAGGATGGTGTTAATGTGCGGGGGTTGGAGCGGACTCGGTGGGCTGAAGGGCCTGTTTCCGTGCCGTATCTCTAAATTAAACTAAAGTAATAGGTTTTAAAAAACGAAAATAAAGTTTCCTAACTGTGCAATCACCAGTGTTACAGGACTACACAAGAAAATAATGAAATAAAGAGGGGTTATTGTCATGGTGGGGTAATGAGTGGTGGTGCTGTGGGACGGTGATGGGATGCTCTTCATTCTTGAGGGGATCAGCTGTATGGGTAAGAGTGTTGTTATCACCAAGATGATCTGTGCTGTGGCAGTGGAGATGAGGGAGGAAGCCTTTCATCAACACTGCAAGCATTTAGCAGCAGAACATCAAACTCCGACGGGTGAAAAGAAGGGGATTAGTAACGTTGACTTAATTTGATTAGGATAATGAAGTCTGGGGTGATAAAATAATTCAGAGTCTCCATGGCTGCAATCAGACTTGCCTCATATATTGTGGAATGTGTCTAGGCTGAGAATTCCATTTATGAATTAGAACTGAATGCAGACACAAAAGATACCTACCCACCTTGTCAATGTTTAACTTGCTTTCAACTGAGGGATAATTGCCTACAATGCATCTATTTTGTAATACCATTCTTAATAACTAGTCTCTCAACTATTGTGACTATTAAGTGACACATCTAATTTTGTGTGCACAATATACTCCTTATTCAATAACCCCCCCCCCCCCCCCCCGCATCTCACTCCCTTCTCTCTCTGAGATGTGCTTTCATATCTAAACCTTGCTCCATGCTGCTGGGAAAACCTTTACTTTCATTTCAAGAGACAAGTTAGCACGGTGGCACAGCGGTAGAGTTGCTGCCTTACAGTGCCGGAGACCCGGGTTCGATCCCGGCTACGGGTGCTGTCTGTTCGGAGTTTGTACGGTCTCCCCGTGACTGCGTGTGTTTTTTTCCAGATCTTCGGTTTCCTCCCACACTCCAAAGACGTACAGGTTTATAGGTTAATTGGCTTGGTATAAGTGTAAATTGTCCCTGGTGTGTGCAGGGTAGAGTTAGTGTGCTGGGATCGCTGGTCGGCATGGACTCGGTGGGCCGAAGGGCCCGTTTCTGCTCTGCATCTCTAAACTAAACTAAGTCATGTGTTCTTATTGTCACATTTTTATGAGGTAGGGACTATTGCAATGTTTAAGAAACAATTAAATAAGTACATGGATAGGACAGGTTTAGAGGGATATCCCAAATGCAGGCAAATGGGATTAGCGCGATTGGGACGTTGGTTGGTATGGGCAAGTTGGGCCGAAGGGCCTGTTTCCGTGCTGTATGACTATGATTCTATAATACATAAACAAACAATAATGGTGTACAGTAAAAAAAGAAAAAGGTCCCCATGTCTATATTGTTCGGAAATTATTTGGAGGTGCTAGTGTTTAAATGCGATGGCTGTTGGGAAGAAACTGCTCTTGAACCCGGACATTACAGTTTGCAGGCTTCTATACCTTCTTCTCAATGGCAGGAGCAAAATGAGAGTATGGCCAGGGTGGTGTGGGTCTCTGATAATGTTAACTGTTTTTGAAGGCAGCGACTCCTAGCGAGGGAATCGGAAAACTGGGAAGTGGGGGGGGGGGGGGGGGGGGTGGAGAGAGAGGGAAGAAAGTGTTACTTGAAGTTAGATATCTCAATATTCATACCACTGGGGTGTAAGCTGCCCAAGTGAAATATGAGGTGCTGTTCTTCCAATTTGTGCAGTGCCTCACTCTAACAGTGGAGGAGGCCCAGGACAGAAAGGACAGTGTGGGAATTGGAGGGGGAGGTAAAGTGTCCAGAAACCGGGAGATCAGGCAGGTTTAGGCGGACTGAGCGGAGGTGTTCAGCGAAACGATCGCTGAGCCTGCGCTTGGTCTCGCCGATGTACAGGAGTCCACCCCTGGAACAGGGGACACAGTAGATGAGGTTGGAGGAGGTGCAAGTGAACCTCTGCCTCATCTGAAAAGACTGTCGGGGTCCTTGGACGGAGCTGCGGAGGGAACGGCATCTGCAGAAAGCGGAAAGGGGTGAAGATGGGAAAATATGGCTAGTGGTGGGATCCCTTAGGAGGTGACGAAAATGTCGGTCGATAATAATAATAATAATAATAATATTTTGTTTATAGGGACAGTGCATATTAATTAACATTTGCATGTAAATATGCGAGATTGTAGCCAATCAGTAGCTAATTTCCGTCTCTAGTCCCGATTGTGTGTTGTATACGATGGCTGACGGGTAGCAGGTGACGACAAGGGGGACTCTGTCCCTGTTGCCATTGGGGAAAGGGGGAGCAACAGCGGAGCTGCCGAGGAGACACTAGTGAGGGCCTCATCTATGATGGAAGAGGGGAAACCCCCCCCCCCCCCCCCCGTTCCCTAAAGAATGAGGACATCTTTTAGAGCCGGCACGGTGGTGCAATGGTAAAGTTGTTGCCTTACAGCGCTTGCGGCTCCAGGGTCCCAGGTTTGATCCTGACTACGGGTGCAGTCTGTACGGAGTTTGTACGTTCTCCCCGTGAACGGAGCGGGTTCTCTCTGAGACCTTCGGTTTCCTCCCACACTCCAAAGACGTACAGGCATGTAGATAAATTGGCTTGGTGCAAATGTAAATAGTCCCGACTGGGTATAGGGTGGTGTTAATGTGCGGCGATCGCTGGTCGGTGCGGGCTCAGTTGGGCCGAAGGGCCTATTTCCACGCTGTATCTCTAAAACTATAAAACCAAATCTGGGATGTCCTGGTATGGAATACCTCATCTTGGGCGTAGATGCGGTGTAAACAGAGGAATAGGGAGTCTTTGCAGGAAGCAGGGTGGGAAGAAGTGTAGTCGAGATAGCTGTTGGTGTCAGCAGGTTTATAATAGATGTCAGTCGATAGTCTATCTCTCGTGGTGGACACTAAAAATTGTTTAGATTGCGGCCTGAACACATGCCTGTGTCATTACAGCAGCTCCCCACAATGCAGGCATTCACTAAGTATGTTCACACCATGCCTCTACATATGCAGTGGGGAATTAATTCAACCCCGAGCTCTCCAATAGGGGATACCTGGAAAGAAAGAACATTAGTACACCAGGTAAGCTGAATCAATATCAGGATACATCACAGCATGGTTTGGGAACAGCTCCATCCAGAATCGCGAGAATTGTGTACGCAGCCCAGACCATCACACAAACCAACCTCCCTTCCTTTGACTCCATCTGCACCTCACGCTGCCTCGGCAAGGCCAGCAACATAATCAAGGACGAGTCGCACCCTGGCCCTTCCCTCTTCTCCCCTCTCCCATCTGGCAAAGGGTATAGATGTGTGAAAACGCACACCTCCAGATTCAGGGACAGTTTCTTCCCAGTTATTTTCAGGCTACTGAATCATCCTACTATAACTACAGAGCAGTCCTGATCTACCTCATCGGTGACCCTCGGACTATCTTTGATCGGTATTTGCTGGCTTTACCTTGCACTAAACGTAATTCCCTTATCATGTATCAGTACACTGTGCACGGCTCGATTGTAATCATGTATTGTCTTTCTGCTGACTGGATAGCACGCAACAAAAAGCTTTTCACTGTACCTCGGTACACGTGACAACAAACTAAACTACACTAAAAACCCTTTTATGATTGCTTGGGATAAAATACAGCCCAGCCCATTATCACTTAACTGGACTGGATTAGATGCAAGTGAAGAGGTTTCAGAGTTACTGAGGCAGGGCCTTTGGATTAAGATCGGATTGTGTGTCATGGGGTCACCGTCAGTAGCCACATAATTAGAGGCTGTCTTTGATATATCAACCTGGCAAAGCTAAATCACTTCCTGCAAGTGCCGAGCATTGTCAATGGAGGGATTATTTGCACAACTCTTCCTAAAGCTCTAAATCCTTTGGTTTTTATTTCTTCCTAAAGCGGAAAGGGAAAAGAGAGTTGATGTATCCTGGCAGGACAGATCGATGTAGAAACATAGACAATAGGTGCAGGAGTAGGCCATTTGGCCATTCGAGCCTGCACCGCCATTCATTGTGATCATGGCTGATCATCCACAATCAGTACCCCGTTTCTGCCTTCTCCCCGGATCCTTTGATAACGCTAGCCCCTAGCTCTATCTAATTCTCTTTTAAATTCATCCAGTGAATTGGCCTCTACTGCCTTCTGTGGCAGAGAATTCCACAAATTTGCAACTCTCTGGGTGAAAAAGTTTGTTCTCATCTCAGTTTTAAATGGCCTCCCCTTTATTCTTCCCCTGTCCCACTTAGGAAACCTGAATGGAAACCTCTGGAGACTTTGCGCCCCAACCAAGGTTTCCGTGCGGTTCCCGGAGGTTTTTGTCAGTCTCCCTACCTGCTTCCACTACCTGCAACCTCCGGCAACAACCTGCAACCAGCTAAAAGAACATTCTTTAATTATGAGGCTATAACCTCTAGTCCTAGACTCATCCACGAGTGGAATCATTCTCTCCACATCCACTCTATCCAAGCCTTTCACTATTCTGTGTGTTTCAATGAGCCCCCCTCCCCCGCATTCTGCTAAACTCCAGCAAGTACAGGCCCAGTGCCGACAAATGCTCATTAAACAACTCATTCCTGGGATCAATCTTGTAAACCTCCTCTGGACCCAGCACATCCTTCCTCAGATATGGTGCTCAATAAGTAAGATTATCTCCAAACTGCCTGCACATAATCCACATCCCTCCATTCCTTGCATATCCATACACCCATCCAAAAGCCTCTTAAATGCCACTATTGTATCTACCAAAACCACCAGCCCTGGCAAATGCAATCTAGGCACCCACCACCCTCTGTGTTAAAAGCTTTGCCCCTCTCACTTCAAGGTTATGCCCTTTTGTATTTGCCTTTACCATCCTGGGAAAATGTTCTGGCAGTGAATAAAAAAGTCATCAATAAATAATATCTAATTAGCATTTGTGGGTTTAACTTGCTGCCAATATTCACAATGCAAAACCACACTTGTTAACTTGAACTAAATAACATGTAGCTTTCATGAGGTTACTCAAGTGACAAGCACCGAAATGCAGGGAACAGCAGTTGCTGGTTTACAAAAAATAAATAAAGTGGCTGGAGTAACTCAGCAGGTCAGGCAGCATCTCAGGAGGATCTGACATTCTGGGTCTGAAGAAGTTTTCCAGTCTGAAACGTGCCTGACCGGCTGAGTTACTCCATCACTTTTCCCCCTGGTGCTCTGGTTTCTTCCCACAATACAAAGATGTGTGAGTTTGTAGGTTAATTGCCCTCTGTACACACACTCCTCGATTCCTCTGCTCCACAGGGGCCTGTCATTCACTGTGAAGGCCCTTCCCTGGTTTGACTTTCCAAAATGCAACACCTCACATTTCTCTCTATTAAATTTAATCAACTAAGCAATGGCAAGAATTTCCAGGAATAATTCGGAAGATGCAGAAACTTTTCATTCCAAAGAAGAAGAAAGATTCTAGGGGGAGAATGAGGTGACTGAGGCTGACAAGGTTAGTCAAGGACAGTATAAAACTAAAACTAAACTAAATGCACAGAATCTCTTGCCCAGAGTAAGGGAATCGAGGACCAGAGGACAAAGGTTTAAGGTGAAGGGGAAAAGATTTTAATGGGAATCTGAGGGGTAACTATTTCACACAAAGGGTGGTGGGTGTATGGAATAAACTGCCAGAGGAATTAGTTGAGGCGGGGACTGTCCCAACATTTAAGAAGCAGTTAGAAAGGTACATGGATAGGACAGGTTTGGAGGGATATGGACCAAATGTGGGCAGGTGGGACCAGTGTAGCTGGGATGTGGGCAATTTTTGGGGTGCGGGCAAGTTGCACCAAAGGGCCTGTTTCCACACTGTATGACTCTATGAGTCTAAAAGAGAAGGCATATGGCATTGCAAAGATTAATGGGAAGCCAGAGGATTGGGAAGCATTTAAAGAACAACAGACGATAACTAAAAAGACAATACGGGGAGAAAAGGTAAGCTAGCCATTAATATAAAAGAGGATAGCAAGAGTTTCGTCAGTTACAGCGCCCTCCATAATGTTTGGGACAAAGACCCATCCTTTATTTATTTCCCTCTGTATTCCATAATTTGAGATTTGTAATGGAAAAAAATCACGTGGTTAAAGAACACATTGTCAGATTTTATTAAAGGGTATTTTTATACATTTTGGTTTCACCATGTAGAAATTTCAGGGCACCACAATGTTTGGGACACATGGCTTCACAGGTGTTTGTAATTGCTCATGTGTGTTTAATTGCCCCCTTAATGCAGGTATGAGAGAGCTCTCAGCACCTAGTCTTTCCTCCAGTCTTTCCATCACCTTTGGAAACTTCTATTGCTGTTTATCAACACGAGGACCAAAATTGTGCCAATGAAAGTCAAATAAGCCATTATGAGACTGAGAAACAAGAATAAAACTGTTAGAGACATCAGCCAAACCTTCAGCTTACCAAAATCAACTGTTTGGAACATCATTGAGAAGAAAGAGAGCACTGGTGAGCTTACTAATCGCAAAGGGACTGGCAGGCCAAGGAAGACCTCCACAGCTGATGACAGAAGAATTATCTCTATAATAAAGAAAAATCCCCAAACACTTGTCCGACAGATCAGAAACACTCTTCAGGAGTCAAGTGTGGATTTGTCAATGACCACTGTCCATAGAAGACTTCATGAACAGAAATACAGAGGCTACACTGCAAGATGCAAACCACTGGTTGCCAAGTTGTACTTAAAAGAGCAAACACAGTTCTGGAAAAAAGGTCTTGTGGACGAAGATTAACTTATATCAGAGTGATGGCAAGAGCAAAGTATGAAGGAGAGAAGGAACTGCCTAAGGTCCAAAGCATACCACCTCACCTGTGAAACATGTTGGTGGGGGTGTTATGGCCTGGGCATGTATGGCTGCTGAAGGTACTGGCTTACTTATCGTCATTGATGATACAACTGCTGATGGTAGTAGCATAATGAATTCTGAAATGTATTGACACATGCTATCTGCTCAAGTTCAAACAAATGCCTCAAAACTCATTGGCTGGCGGTTCATTCTACAGCAAGACTATAATCCCAAACATACTGCTAAAGCAACAAAGGAGTTTTTCAAAGCTAAAAAATGGCAATTCTTGAGTGGCCAAGTCAATCATCCGTTCTGAACCCAATTGAGCATGCCTTTTATATACTGAAGAGAATGTGAAGGGGACTAGCCCCCAAAACAAGCATAAGCTAAAGCTGCAATACAGGCCTGGCAGAGCATCACCAGAGAAGACACCCAGCAACTGGTGATGTCCATGAATCGCAGACTTCAAGCAGTCATTGCATGCAATGGATATGCAACAAAATACAAAACATGACTACTTTCATTTATATGACATTGCTGTGTCCCAAACATTATGGTGCCCTGAAATGGGGAGACTATGTATAAACACTGCTGTAATTTCTACATAGTGAAACCAAAATGTATAAAAATGGCCTTTGTTAATATCTGACAATGTGCAGTTTAACCACATGTGATTTTTTCTAGTACAAATCTCAAATTGTGGAGTACAGAGGCATAGAAACATAGAAACTAGGTGCATTCGGCCCTTCGAGCCAGCACCGCCATTCATTGTGATCATGTCGGAATAAATAAATAAATAATGGGTCTTTGTCCCAAACATTATGGAGGGCACTGTATATAAAGTGTAAGAAAGAGGCAAGAGTAGACGTTGGAGAATGATGCAGGAGAAATTATAATGAGGGATAAAGAAATGGCAGATGAGTTTAATACATTTTTTGCATCAGTCTTCACAGTGGAAGACACCAGCAACATGCCTGAAATTCAAGCAAGTCAGGGGGTGGAAGTTAGTGGAGTGGCTATTACCAGGGAGAAGGTGCTTGGGAAGCTGAAAGCGCTGAAGTTGGATAAGTCACCTGGACCGGATGGACTGCACCCTAGGTGGTGGCAATAGAGATTGTGGAGGCATTAATAGCAACATTTCAAGAATCACTAGAGTCAGGAGTGGTTCCAGATGATTGGAAAATTGCCAATATTACTCCGCTGCACAAGAAGGGAGCAAAGCAGAATAGTGGGAACAATAGGCCGGTTAGTCTGACTTTAGTGGTTGGTACGATTTTAGATTCCATTATAAAGGATGAGGTTACAAATTACTTAGAAGTTCATGAGAAAATAGGCCGATGTCAGCATGGCTTTGTGAAGGGGAGGTCTTGCCTGACAAGTTTGCTGGAATTCTTTGAAGAAGTACATAGCAGGACAGACAAAGGAGAGTCAGTAGATGCTGTTTACTTAGATTTTCAGAAAGTCTTTGACAACGTGCCACACGTGAGGCTGCTAAAGAAGATGAGAGCCCATGATATCAAAGGGCAGATACTAGCATGGATAGCAGGTTGGCTGGATGGCAGAAGACAAAGAGTGGCAATAAAGGGGGCTTTATCTGGTTGGCTGCCAGTGACTAGTGGAGTTCCGCAAGGGTCGGTGCTGGGGAAGCGGCCGTCCCAGGTGGCCCAGCCGCTGAGAGGACTCTCCCGACGCCGGGGCAACAGCACCCGGCGAGAACGGCCAGGAACATCGGGCCTCCGTAGAGGCAATAGCGGAGGCCTCAATAGGCCTGACTTTGGGAGAACTGGGGATGGGGACTGGACATTGTGCCTTCCCCCACAGTGGTAACCATTGTGGGGGGATGATTTTTTGTGTGTAAGTGAATATTTTAGTTTGTGTCCAAGATGGCTGTCGGAAGGGAGAGTGGACGCTGGCGCGGTTTAGCTGCCGCTGCTCTCTCTTCACATTGTGTTTTTGATTTTTTTGTCTTTGGATCGAATTCTGTCTTTAATTTGTGTATTGGTGATGTCTTTATTATTTATTTTACTCCGATTATATGTTTTTTACTCTTGTTAAATTCTGTAAGGTTTCCTTGAGACTTTTGAAAGGCGCCCATAAATAAAATTTATTATTATTAAATTTATTAGTAATAAAGGCGTAGACTATTTTCTAAATGGGGAGAGAATCCAGAAATCGGAGGTGCAAAGGGACTTTGGGTGCAGGATTCTACAAGTTGAACCAATAGTAAACAAGGCAAACACAATGTGAGCATAGGGCTAGAATACAGAAACAGGGATGTAATGTTGAGATCCTTCAAGGCGGTGGTAAGGCCGTGTTTGGAGTATTGTGAGCAATTTTGTGCACCATATCTGCGGAAGGATGTGCTGGCTCTGGTGAGGGTCCAGAGGAGGTTTACAAGAATGATCCCAGGAATGAGTGGGTTATGATGAGCCTTTGTCGGCACTGGGCCTGTATTCATTGGAGTTTAGAAGAATGAGGGGGGACCTCATTGAAACACGCAGAATAGTGAAAGGCTTGGATAGAGTGGAGATGTGGAGAGGATGTTTCCACTAGTGGGAGAGTCTAGGACTAGAGGTCACGGCCTCAGAATTAAGGAAGGAGGTGAGAAGGAATTTCTTTAGTCAGAGGGTGGTGAATCTGTGGAATTATTTACCACAGAGGGCTGTGGTGGCCAAGTCAGTGAATATTTTTAAGGCAGAGATAGATATATTCTTGATTAGTACAGGTGTCAGGGGTTATGGGGAGAAGGCTGGAGAATGGGGTTAGGAGAGAGAGATAGATCAGCCATGATTGAATGGTGGAGTAGATTTTAAGGGGCGAATGGTCTAATTCTACTCCTCATGATTTTATGTCCTTATATTACTATTAATGCCTCCACAATCTCCAATGCCACCTCTTACTTCAGCCCTTGTGTGCAGTCCACCTTATCCACCTTCAGCCCTTTCAGCTTCCCAGTACCTTCCGCGTAGTTATAGCCGCTCCACTAACTTCCAGGAAAACCCGGTGGGGCCCAGGGGGGACGTGTCCCCTCCATGTTTCCAGAGGTGGGGGACGGTCCCCCTCATGTTACAAGCTTTAAATCTGTGGTACAGATCTGCAGTAATTGACTCAATCTAACGGTAACGGCCCCGTGGTAGAAGCATCCACGTCGCGGGGTTGGAAACAGCAAGAATCCCGGGCTAATTACCATTCACAGGCCGCACGGCTGAAGCTTCCGATGCCTTGCGTGTGTGTGTGAGTGTGCGCATGCGCACGCGGCCGCCAAGAAATTGTGTTGCCCCCTGTCCCCCGGTCCCCTCCATGTTTTGACAGCGGTTTCCGTCACTGCACCCGCTGACTCTCTTGAATGGCCGAATGGCCTAATTCTGCTCCTATTACTTATGACCTTATGACCATTCTGCAGCCTACTTGCTCAATTGATGAGGATCCCGCTGTAATATTTGATACCCATCCCCACTGTCTACGATACCGGCCACTTCAATGTTTTCTGCAAACTTACGAATCATAGAAACTAAGAACTGCAGATGCTGTTTTATGCCAAAGATAGACACTAAGTGCTGGAGTGACTCAGTGGGCAAGGCAGCATCTCAGGAGAAAAAAGATTGGAGACGTTTCGGGTCGACATTCCTATCCTAATCATTGATTAAAAAAAACCCACAAACAGCAATGGGCCCAGCACCGATCCATGAGTCACATCGCTAGTCACAGGCTCCAGTCTGTAAAAAAACCTTCCTCCACACCCTCAGCATCATTCCATGAAGCCAATTCTGCATCGTTGCCTAGCTCTCCCTGTATCTTATGTGATCGAACCGAACAGTGAAAGGCTTGGATAGACTGGATGTGGAGAGGATGAGTACTAGTAGGTGAGTCTTGGACCAGAGGTCACAGCCTCATAATAAAAGGATGCACCTTTAGAAAGAAGATGAAGAGGATTTTCTTTTGTCAGATGGTGGTGAAGTTGTGGAATTCATTGCCACAGACGGCTGTGGAGGCCACGTCAATGGATATTTTTAAGGCGTAGATTGGCAGATTCTTGATTAATACAGGTGTCAATGGTTTTGGGGAGACGGCAGTAGAATGGGGTTGAGAAGGAGAGATAGATGAGCCATGATCGAATGGCGGAGTAGACTCGATGGCTCCTAATTCTGCTCCTCTCACTTCTGATGAACTTATGAAACAAAATGGTCGGCAGATGACTCCAACCCTCTGATTGGTTCCACCGAGAAATAGTGTGTTGGGTGTGAGATATATCTTTCCAGTTCCAGCTATCCCCAGTTGACCCTGTACTATTCATTGTTATTTTTAAACATATATTTTCATAATCAGCTTTCTACGCTGAATGTTCACCAATCTTTGGTGGGGGTTTACGGTGAAGATGGAGTGAATTTTGTGGTCTGGAGCTGGGGTCTATCGACGAACATGAAAGCCACACATTGCAGGCAGTAAATGACCCGTCCCTCTGGGGAAGTATTTGATCATATTTCAGCTGCTCTTCAATAGCAAAGAAAGCCAGGCTTGTAAATCCGCACCTGATACACCTGTCGGACAGCAAGGGCTAATGTGTCTCTTTGATCCTCCTCCCTCCTCTCTTGTGAGGTACGACAGGGATAGATTCATCTGTCCACCTCACTACAATCCCTTTCTATTCGGTGTAGGGGGAGGAACGCAATTCCTTAACACTTAACAGCGATAAAAAAACTTGAATAAAAAAACAAAACTGCTTCGGGCTGTGAGGATATAACTTTGGCCCCACTCAAATGCAGTACGGTGTGGTCCAAAGTAGCCCAACCGAGACGTTACTCTGCAGTGATGGTCTGCTAAATGCTCAATAACGTAATGCAGATGAGAGGCTATTAATCAGGTTATGTTTTGAGTCATGGAGCATGGAAACAGGCTCTTCGGCCCAACTTGCCCAAGGTTAATTGGTTTGGTACAAATGTAACAATTGGCCCAAGTATAGGACGGTGTTAATGTGCGGGGATCGCTGGTCAGTGTGGACTCGGTGGGCCAAAGGGCCTGTTTTCTGCGCTGTATCTCTAAAATTCCAAAGACTAGAGGGCGTGAGCTATAGGGAGAGATTAAGTAGGCTGGGTCTCTATTCCATGGAGCGTAGGAGGATGAGGGGAGATCTTACAGAGGTGTACAAAATCATGAGAGGGATAGATTGGGTAGATGCACAGAGTCTTTTACCCAGAGTAGGGGAATCGAGGACCAGAGGACATAGGTTCAAGGTGAAGAGGAAAACCGAGGGGTAACATTTTCACACAGAGGGTGGTGGGTGTATGGAACAAGCTGCCAGAGGAGGTAGTTCAGGCTGGGACTATCCCATAGTTTAAGAAACAGTTGAACAGGTACATGGATAGGACAGGTTTGGAAGGATATGGACCAAGCGTAGGCAGGTGGGACTAGTGTAACTGGGACATTGTTGGCCGGTGTGGGCGAGTTGGGCCGAAGGGCCTGGTTCCACACTGTATCACTCTATGACTCTCTATGACTCTACGTACAGGTTTATAGATTAATTGGCTTCTGTAAATTGTCCCTAGTGTGTAGGGTAGAACACAGTGTATGGGCAATTGTTGGTCGATGTGGACTCAGTGTGCCGAAGGGCCTGTTTCCATGCTGTATCTCCAAACTAAACTAAGCCAAACCAAAGTTTAGTTTAGAGATACAGCATGGAAACAGGCCCTTCGGCCCACCGAGTCCAAGTCGATCACTTGTTCATACTAGTCTATGTTATCCCAATTTCGCATCCACCCTACACACTAGAAGCAATTAACCAATAAAAACAAACGTCTTTGGGATGTGGGAGGAAACCAGAGCACCCAAAGGAAACTCATGCGGTCACAGGGAGAATGTGCAAACTTCACACAGACAGCACCCCAGGTCAGGATCGAACCCGGGTCACTGGCGCTGTGAGGCAGTAGCTCTACCAGCTGTGCCACTGTGAGAACTTTAGGGGTGGATACCATCCTCTGTTGAATTATGTTATTAAGGGGCCAGATTATGTGGCACGGTGGCGCAGAGCTAGAGTTGCTGCTTTACAGCGCCAGAGACCCTGACCACGGGTACTGACTGTACGGAGTTTGTACTTTCTCCCTGTGACCTCGTGGTTTTTCTCTGGGTGCTCTGGTTTTCTTCCACATCCTAAAGGTGTGCAGGTTTGCAGGTTCATTCACTTTCGTAATGATCGCAAATTGTCCCTGGTGTGTTGGATAGTGCTCGTGTATGGCGTGGACTCGGTGGGCCAAAGTGCCTGTTTCCGCGCTGTATCTATACAACATCATAAAGACCAGATCACTTACGTTTTAGCTTTAAAAAACAAACCATCTGATGATTCCATTTTTATAAATTAGTCGTGGGACATGAAGCTACAGATGATTGTTACATTTTTCTCAATGTGACAGAACAACTTTAAATGATCAAGGATAGGTTGTGGAACGCGATGTTAATTTATACCCAGTGAAAAGGGTTAAGTGTTAAGTATAGGAAGGAACTGAAGATGTTGCTCCACACTGAAAGTTGACACAAAATGCTGGAGTAACTCAGTGGGACAGGCAGCATCTCTGGAGAGAAGGAATTGGTGATGTTTCAGGTCGAGATCCTTCTTCAGACTGAGCATCAGGGGAGAAGGAGACTAGATATATGGAAGGGTAAGGTGTGAAAACAACAGATCAATGCAGACAATGACCAAGGAAATGTTGAATGGTTCATTGTTAAATGAGGGAAAAGTGAAATTAATCAGTGAAATTAATCAGGACAGTGAAACTAGTCGGAGAACTGGGGTGGGGGAAGGACAGAGAGAGATGGAAAGAAATGAATACTTGAAGTTAGAGAAATCAATATTCATACCGCTGGGTTGTAAGCTGCCCAAGTGAAATATGAGGTGCTGTTCCTCCAAATTGTGTTGGGCCTCACTCTGATAGTGGTGGAGGCCCAGGACAGAAAGGTCATGAGAGGGGGAGTTAAAGTGTTTAGCAACCATGAGATAGCATTGGCCTTGTTACAGATGCAGGAACACAGGAGTTCAATCATAAGATCATGTGATAGGAGTAAAATTAGGCCATTCGGCCCATTGCGTCTACTCTGCCATTCAATCATGGCTGATCTATATCTCCCACCTTACCCCATTCTTCTGCCTTCTTCCCATAACCTCTGACACCAGTACTAATCAAGAATCTATCTTTTTCTGCCTCCACAGCCCTCTGTGGCAAAGAATTCCACAGATTCACCACCCTCTGACTAAATATATTCCACCCCATCTCCTGCCTAAAAGAACGTCCTTTTATTCTGATGCTGTGACCTCTAGCCCTAGGCTCTCCCGCTAGTGGAAACATCCTCTCCACATCCGCTCTATCCAAGGTTCAATGGGGAAAAGTGGGGAGGCAGCCCATTGTAAAACGGTGCTCCTTGCTGCATCAGTCAATAGGGGGCAGAGCGAGCTGGTTGATGAATGCGTCTGCCTCAACACTGACGATAGACACAAGATGCTGGAGTAACAGCTGGCCAGGCAGCATCTCTGGAGAGATGGAATGGGGGGCGTTTATTCCTTATTCACCACTGGATGACTCCGTCAGAGGTGAGGGAAACTTGTCGAAAGTCAAGTCAATTAAGAGCGCTGCAATAAGAGTTGTGAGTGTTTTATTATCATATGTCCCAATACAGAACAATGAAATTCTTATATGCAGCAGCACATCAGATATGTAAGCACAGTGCTCTCTAAAACCCATAAGAAACAACAAAAGAAAAGTTCAGTATACATATACATAAAACAAACAAACAAATGGGCGGCATGGAGGCTCAGTGGTGGAGTTCCTGCCTCACAGCGCCAGAGACACAGGTTCGATCCCGACGATGGCCGCTGTCTGTATGGAGTTTGTAGGTTCTCCCCGTGACCCGAGTGGGATTTCTCCGAGATCTTCAGTTTCCTCCCACACTCCAAAGACGTACAGGTTTGTAGGTTAATTGGCTTGGTATGAATGTAAACTTGTCCCTAGTGTGTGTAGGATTGTGTTAGTGTACGGGGATCGCTGGTCGGTGCGGACTCGGTGGGCCAAAGGGCCTGTTTCCGTGTTGTGTCTCTAAACTAAACTAAACTAAATAAATAGGCAATAATAGTGCAATAATAATGTCCCAAATGTCATTGAGTTGTGGGATTTGTTGCGGTGCAGAGGGGTGTTGGGGGGGGAGGCAGCGTGTGGGGCGGAGCCGAGGCCAGCAGGCGGGGCAGAGCCGAGACCAACGTGCAGGGCCAAGGCCAGCGTGCGGGTTGGAGCCGAGAAGTAGATGTTGATTCGACCTCAAGCAATGCAAAAGTGACGTTTGGGGAGCTGCTGTTTTTTAAATGAGGCTCGCCCCCTGACGTGACTGGAAGTTGGTGGAATATTCAGTTTCACTCCACCATTGGGGGGAGGTTGTGACATCACTGGAAGCTGTTTTTTTTAAAACAGGTTATCCAGTGGCTATCCATGTGATTGGATGTCTGTGAGTGGCATTATGACATCATCATTTGAAGCTGCTGGAAAAAGGCTCTCTGTGAGAAGTGTTTTTTGCCTTTTTTTAACAAATTTCAACGATTAATAACTTCGGAAATATAGGTGGGAATGTGATGGGAAGATGTTTATCACCGCCACGGGGAAAATGTGAATAGGATGTGTGAAAATGGGAAGGCTGTGGACTAGCATTTGGAAGAAGATAGGAAAAACAGATTGACACAGAGACACATCGTGGGTACAGACCGAAGACTTTTAGTTATATAGAGATAGATTGTCTTTCCAATGACTGGTTCGCATTCAACTGGTTAGCACGCAACTAAAAGCTTTTCACTGTACCTCAGTACACGTGACAATAAACTAAACTCAAACTATGCTTTATGTTCTGTTTTGTCTATGTTCAATGTTCTAGGTTCTAGTTTATAATAGTAAGATTAAACGAGAACTTACCAGTTTGAAGTTTGATCTTGATTTTATGAGGAGTTACGATGAGTGATTACGTGAAGAAGGGCCGTCCGTCTGCGTGCGCGTCAATCTTCAAAGCAGCGGTGTTAAATCACAGATAAAAAAGAAGACCTGAGAATAGTAAGATTGTGAAAAACTAGAACTTCCATATGACCTTGATAATATGAGGGTGGGAGCGGTGGGCACGTAATCGCTCATCGTAACTCCTCATAAAATCAAGATCAAACTTCAAACTGGTAAGTTCTCGTTTAATCTTACTATTTTACTTCGGAGTCACGTGAGTGACTACGTGAAGATTTCAATGCTCTGTGATTTCACGCCGGTTACGAATCCAGGCGTCACACACTGAATGGATTGACCATGGATGAGAGTATTATTAAAGCATTCAGACATAACGTAGTTAGTAAAGACACTGATGCTTTAAAATAAAGAAAAATAAATGTTTTATTAGCTTCCCCTCCGAACCTGTGGGAAAACTAGGTAACAGAACTTAAGATGGCACGAGCAAATACCCCTGGTCCGATAATGGGTTTGTTATAAAACCGCTGGAATGTTCTTTCGTTCACCCATCCTGCAGCCGCTAGGATGTCATCAAGGGGCACGTCCATCGTTCTTGCTGCCGACGTAGATGCAGCCCTGGTGGAGTGAGATTTAAAGATATGAATATTTATTCCCGCTACCACCATTACCTCCTTTAACCATCTGGAGATAGTTTGTGTTGACACCTTTCGGTGTGGTTTCTTGTGGCTGATGAGGACCGATTGTTCTGAGCCTTTGAGGTTCTCCGTGACTCTCAGGTAGTGGTGTCAATGTGTTACCACACACAATCGTTGGTCCTCTGGATATGCCAGGAACTGGATCTTCATCCCTGGCATTCCTGGCCTGCTCTGTTTGATCAGGTCCTTAACAATGAATGTTATGTTATTCGTATTGCTGGCCATGTCGTCCAGTCATAGTTTTTGTAGTGTCTGGACTCTTTGGGCTGTTATTAGTGCCATCAGCATAACCATTTTCAATGTTAGTTTTGATAAAGATAAGGCCATTGGCTGTCCCCACTGACGACGTAAGGTCAGTACCATGCTCACATCCCATGTGTCCGTGTACCTAGGCCTTGGGGGTATCAAATTGTAAATTCCCTTCATGAATTTTATTACGAAGGGGTGCGTTCCTATCGGCCCGTGCCCTGCCTCCAGTGTCAGATAGGAGGATAGTGCACATCTGGCACTGTTGATTGCGCTATAACTTAATTTATAGTAATAGTACAGGGCTGATAGGAACTCCAAGACATCCGTTATCCGAACTGTGTTGTATGTTATATCGTTTGCATGGCAGAAAGCTTCCCACTTCTTAATATGAGTGGCGTACTGTTTTTTGGTACTGTCCCTCCATGCCTTTGTGATGACATCCACAGTTCGTTCGGGTAGTCCAATGTCTTGAAATGGCCTCCTCAGAATCTGCAAACCAACAAATTAATCCGGTCAGAAAGTGGATGGTTGCTCCCTGAAACTGGGTTTACTAGGAGATCTCTCCTTTTAGGTACAACCATTAATGGCTGGACTATGATCCCCAATATTTTCGGGAACCAGGCTTGTGTAGGCCAATCTGGTACTACTAAAAATGCCTGTGGCTTTGTCTTGCTTGATTTTAGTCGAGCATCGGTTTATGAGGCAGAATGGTGGGAAAGCATAAATATACATTCCTCCCCAGTTTAGAGAAAAAGCATCCACTGACTCTGCTCCTGGGTCCGGCTCCCAGGACACATATCTGGGTAATTGATGGTTTAATCTAGATGCAAACAGATCCAAATCTGGAGTGCCAAATCGTATAGTTATTTCATTGAATACTGTACGATTCAACATCCATTCTATATTATCATTAAACATTCGTGACCTTGCATCTGCCACTGTGTTATATCTTCCTGGTAGATATACTGCCATGACCCAAATATCCCTCTCGATGCACCAGTGCCAAATGAGGTTAGATAATCTGTCACAGGATACAGATTTTACACCACCCATGTGATTGATATATGCTACCGCAGTAGTGTTATCAATCTGAATTTGAACATGCACATGTTGCATGTTGTTACAGAGAGAATTGAGCCCATATTGTGCCCCCAACAATTCTAGGTAATTGATTCCATATAGTTGGAGTATAGTAGACTCTTGCTCATTCCATCTGCCTCCACAGCTCCTGACTGTGTCTGTGGCTCCCCATCCTAAACCGCTTGCGTCGGTTTGGAGAAACACTGATGGGCTCTCAAGTAAGATTTTTCTTGAGCTGAGTCTTTTGTTTGCCATCCACCATTGTAGTTCAATAATGGCTTCAGCTGGTAACCGCATAGATTTGCCAAACTGACCTGCATGCAATTTCAATGCTCGTTCCTTTGCCCACTGTAAATACTGGTAATGCAAAGGTCCGTAGTGTACTGCAGGAAAGGCAGCTACCAATTTGCCAATTACACTTGCTGTTTGTCTGATAGTTGGTTTGTGTTTTTCTATCAGATCATTGCAGGCTTTCCTCAAGTCTTAGGTACACAAAATTGCTGGGGAAACTCAGCGGGTGCAGCAGCATCTATGGAGCGAAGGAAATAGGCGACGTTTCGGGCCGAAACCCTTCCTCAAGTCTTGTTGTTTGCCTTTAGGCAAAGTCACCAACATGGTTACTGTATTGATAGTAAATCCTAGGCAATCAATTACCTTGGTAGGAGTTAATTTTGATTTAACTGGATGGATTAGGAACCCAAGTTTTCCAAACAGGGTTTTGGTTGCCTTGACTGTTGCTTCTGCCAATTCTTTGGTGACTCCAAAGATGAAAATGTCATCCAAATATGCCATGACTATGTGATTTTGAGATCTTAGCAGCCCCAGAATTGGTTTCAGTAATTTGGTAAACAGTCTAGGGGCTGATGTCAATTCATTTGGCAGTGTCTTGTATTGCCATTATGACCCATCCAGGTAAACTTCAAATATCTCCTATACTCTTTGTGAATAGACACCGAATAGTATGCATCTTTGAGGTCGATGCATGCCATATTGTATATTCATTGTCTCTTTTTGGGAAAAGACATATGTGCGAATATTAGAATGTGTTGGCGGTGGATGATGAATTCAAATTGAACTCAATTTTGAATCCTTCTATACTGTGCAGTATGAATGGATCCTTAGTAACCCAACACCATTCTTTTAAGAAGTATTTTAACCTTCCCCCCACCTGTAAGTGAGGTTCGTCTGGTATGTCCCCTGAGGAACTGGTTTGAGTTACCTCTGTTGTTACTGGCGGCGTGGCTGCTGGCTTTCGTCCAGCGAGGTTTGGGGAGCAGAGCTGGTGGTTGATCTCTCCTCAGCCTCGCTGTCGGCCTGCTGGGGCCTGCCCCTAAAAAAGACCTTGACTCAGGTGTGAATCTTCCTCCGGTGCCTGGCTCTCTAGGTGTAAAAACGCCGAGAGCTGTAGGGGTGGAATCTCGTGGATGGACCCCTGGGTGTGGCCTGACCTCTTGTTATGAGGCGCACGGTTTTTGCCTCGTCATCCAGGTCCCGTACCTGTCTTGACAGGTCTTCCCCAAACAGGTAGTTTGCGGGCTGGATGTCGCTAGCTTTGCAAAGAGCTGCAAACTTCGAATTTATTGCTGGTTTTATTGACTCTTTCCGAATGCAGTTTATTTCGAAGCGGGCATTACATAGCAGTGCCATGGTATCCTGTTCCTGGTCAGTGAGGAGGCCTCCTTCCACACCTCCTGCAGACGAAGTAATTCCAGACCCCAGCAGGTTTAATACTTTTTGGAACTTCAGTTCCTGGTTCCTGATGATGGGACCTATTTGCCCCCAATTTATACGGTTCACTGCTTGAACCTTGAGGGAAGCACAGTTAGATGGTGGGGGGTACCTGTTCAGGATTTCTTCCATGTGATTATAGAGGTACTTCCTCCAATCTCCCCTGGAGTGCTCCCCCCTTGTGCTTCCAAACTCTGAATTCGGGTAATCCCCGTATGTACTTCCCCCTTCCATGGGAAAGACATATTGCTGTCCAGAGTATGAGGCTGCTGGCACGGTCTGTAGAAGGGACTCGTGCTGATATTGCTCCTTTCTCCGGAGTTTATCATTGTGGAGCAGCTTCTCCACAAGCTGCTCCATGTGGGAGAGTCGTCCTCGGACGCTTCCCGATGAGGGAGGGTATCCCTCTTCCCCGGACTCATCCGAGTCTACGGGTCTGGCAGACTTATGGGTGGCTTTACGTCCCGCCGGGACCACCACGGTGCTTTCCTCCTGCACCAAGTCTGCTGCTGCCGGTTCTGATGCCGGCGGCAATGTCGGCGAAAATTACCGTCGTCCGCTACCGGGAATGCTGCGGTCTTCGGCAGCCGGTTTCCCCGCGGACCGTCTCTTCGACATTTTTTGGGGCTCTGAAAAACAAATAATTCCTTAGCCCGAAAAGAAAGCGCAGGGTAAGTGGTTCAACTTTTCTTACCTGCCACCTATCCCAATGGCTGGGAGGACGCAGTGCCTCTCCAGTCCGTTGCGCGCATTGCTTTCAGACGTAATGACGCGCACGCAGACGGACGGCCCTTCTTCACGTAGTCACTCACGTGACTCCGAAGTAAAATCTATGTTCGATGTTCAAAGCTTTGCTCTATGTTCTATGCTATGTGATTTATGCTCCATGTTCTATGTTCAATGATTTAATGTCCCACATTACAGGCCTAGATTATGCCCTTTACTTTCCCTCTGGTGCGCTGCAATATTTTATACTAAATATTTGTTCTCAAGCTAACAAAGCTTTGCTGAATATATGGATACGCCCCAGGGTTCTTCCAGGTTGACCTCAAGATTCCCTGACCTCTTGGTTCTGGTGCATGTGTGGGTTCAGATCCAAAAACGGGCCTGGTTCCGTAACACACCAACGCCTCTACTTCCTCAGGAGGTTTAGGAAGTTCGGCATGTTCCCTACGTCTCTCACCAACTTCTACAGCTGCACCATAGAAAGCATTTGATCAGGGTGACTCACCGCATGGTTTGGGAACAGCTCCATCCAAGACCGCAAGATGCAGCCCAGACCATCACACAGACCAACTCTCTTCCATTGACTTCATTTACACCTCACGCTGCCTCGGCAAGGCCAGCAGCATAATCAAGGACAAATCGCACCCTGGCCACTCCCTGTTCTCCCCTCTCCCATCAGGCAGAAGGTATAGAAGTGTGAAAATGCACAACTCCAGATTCAGGGACAGTTGCTTCCCAGCTGTTATCAGGCATATGAATCATCCTACCACAACCAGAGAGCAGTGCTGAAAACTATCTACCTCATTGGTGACCCTCGGACTATCCTTGATCGGACTTTGCTGATTTACCTCTGCACTAAATGTATCCTGCCCTTATCATGTATCTGTACACTGTGAATGGCTCGATTGTAATCATGTATTGTTTTTCCGCTGACTGGTTAGCACGCAACAAAGGCTTTTCACTGAATCTCGGTACAATAAACTAAACTAAACTAAACTAATCTACCCCAGGCCAGGTCAGATCCACCAGGAGTCACAACCATCAGAATCCTCAGCAATCTCTACCCACAGCTGTGGGTGGTCCCTGAATTCTTTCAGTTAATGGATACGGTTAATTGCCAGAGATTAGATAATTGTCAGTGGCGGCTTCCAGATATTATTTAATCTTGGGGAATACGGATCCTTTCAGGAAGCACTGAAAAGCTGCAGGCAGTGAGGAGAAAGGAGACGGCAGAAACTAATGGCAAACCTCCAAGGATTCCTGGAGAATGCAAGCAACAGAAGGGGAATTGTCGAAGGTAACCACATTACTGTGTGTCCAACTGCACTTAAAGAAAACTCAACTTTCACGCGAAGAATCCCATTTTTGGCAAGAGTAAGGTTTTACTGATTTTACATTTCATCTGATTTATAGTCATGGACTCATACAGCACTGAAACAGGCCCTTCGGCCCAAATCGTCCATGCTGACTCAATATGCAGATGCATCTTGACGAGGATGCAGGGTGACTTGGACAGGTTGGGTGAGTGGGCAGATGCATGGCAGATGCAGTATAATGTGGATAAGTGTGAGGTTATCCACTTTTGTGGGAAGAACAGGAAGGCAGATTATTATCTGAATGGTGTCAGGTTAGGAAAAAGGGACGTACAATGAGACCTGGGTGTGCTTGTACATCGGTCACTGAAAGTAAGTATGCAGATACAGCAGGCGGTGAAGAAAGCTAATGGCATGTTGGCCTTCATAACAAGAGAAGTTGAGTATATGTGCAAAGAGGTCCTTCTGCAGTTGTACAGGGACCTGGTGAGACCACACTTGGAGTATTGTGTGTAGTTTTGGTTCCCTAATTTGAGGAAGGATATTCTTGCTATTGAGGGAGTGCAGCGTAGGTTCACGGGGTTAATTCCCAGGATGTCTGGACTGTCAAAAGATGAAAGAATGGAGCGGCTGGGCTTGTATTCACTGGAATTCAGAAGGATGAGAGGAACTCTTACAGAAACATATAAAATTATTAAGGGATTGGACATGCTGGATGCAGGAAACATGTTCCCGATGTTGGGGGAGTTCAGAAGCAGGGGCCAGTTTAAGAATAAGGGGTAAGCCATTTAGAACTAAGATGAGGAAAACCTTTTTCGCACAGTGAGTTGTGAATTTGTGGAATTCTCTGACTTAGAAGGCGGTGGAGGCCTATTCACTGGATGCATTCAAAATAGAGTTAGACAGAGCTCTTAGGGCAAGCAGAATCAATGGGTATGGGGAGAAGGCAGGAACGGGGTACTGGTGATGGATGATCAGCCATAATCACAGTGAATGGTGGTGCTGGCTTGAAGGGCCGAATGGCCTTATCCTGCACCTATTGTCTATGTATCTATGTATGTATCTATGGCCCATCAGTCTGCATTTTGCCCATATTTCTCTAAACCTTTCCTAAACATGTACCTGTCAATTGTATTTTAAATGCTATTATAGTAACTACCTCAACTAACTCTTCTGGCAGCTCATTCCATATACCCACCACCCTCTGAGTAAATCATTTGCCCCTCATGTTCCTATTTCATCTTTCCCTTGAAACCTACGTCATCTGTTTCTTGAATAGAAACATAGACAATAGGTGCAGGAGTAGACCATTCGGCCCTTCGAGCCAGCACTTCAACTCCCCCTGCCATTCCCAATCCGACCTCTCTGTCCTGGGTCTCCTCCATTGCCAGAGTGAGCAACAGCGGAAATTGGAGGAACAGCACCTCATATTCCGTCTGGGGTCCTTGCGCCCTTATGGCATCAACATTGAATTCCCCCAATTTGGCTAGCCTGTGCTGTCCCCTCCCCTTCCTTCACCCTCTAGCTGTCTCCTCCCACCCTCCCATCCGCCCGCCCTCGGGCTCCTCCTCCTCCCTTTTTCCTTCTTTCTTTCCCCACCCCCCATCAGTCTGAAGAAGGGTTTCGGCCCGAAACGTCGCCTATTTCCTTCGCTCCATAGATGCTGCTGCACCCGCTGAGTTCCTCCAGCAATTTTGTGTACCTTCGATATTCCAGCATCTGCAGTTCCCTTTTGAACACCACCATGATCATGGTTGATCATCAATAATCAGCATCCCGCTCCTGCTTTCTCCCCATATCGCTTGATTCCTTTAGCCCTAAGAGCTAAATCTATTCCCATCATGACTTTGTTCACCTCTGTACAATAAAGGCCCTGTCCCACCTTCCCGAGATACTCACGAACTTTCCCGAGTTTTTCCCTTGATTCAAACTCGGAGAATTATGGTAATAGCTGTTTGTAAGTACGGGGCTATTTTTTTAACTCGTGGACATTTTTCAACATGACCTACCTGATGCCCTGAGTTCCTACAGCTGGCATCACGAGCCGCTACGAAACATCTACTGACTCCTACGGCCTCCTATGGACTCGCTACCGACATTACCCGACATTCCCCGAGTTCGAATCAAGGGAAAAACTCGGGAGAGTTCGTGAGTAACTCAGGAAAGTGGTACAGGGCCTTTACCTATCAGCTTCCTGCACTCCAAGGAATAAAATCCTCACCGCCCAATAAGTCAGTCCCTCAAGGACTCGCAACATCTTTGTAAATCGTCTGCGCAGTCTTTCCAGTTTAGTGATCGTCTTTCCTGCAGCAGTGTGGCCAGGCCGGCTGATAGATCTGCGGTTTCCTCCCACACTCCAAAGACATACAGGTTTGTAGGTCAATTGGCTTGTTGTATGTGTAAATTTTCCCTAGAGTGTGCAGGATAGTGTTAATGTGCGGGGATCGCTGGTTGGTGTGGACTCAGTGGGCCGAAGGGCCTGTTTCCGTGCTATATCCCTGAAACTAAAAAAAAAGAAAGCAAATTCAAGCAGAGAGCAGTGCTGAACTACTATTTACCTCTTTGGTGACCTTTGGACTATCCTTGATCGAACTTTGCTGGCTTTACCTTGCACTAAACGTTATTCCCTTATCATGTATCTGTCCAATGTTTCTGCTGACTGGATAGCACGCAACAAATGCTTTTCACTGTACCTCGGTACACGTGACAATAATCTAAACTGATACTTAAAATATAAGGTAGACACAAAATGTTGGAGTAACTCAGCCGGACAGGCAGTATCTCTGGAGAGAAGGAATGGGTGACGTTTTGGGTTGAGACCCTTCTTCTTAAATATACCATACCTACCTTATCATCCTTTCTGTGCATCCTTTAGTTTAGTTTAGAGATACAGCATGGAAACAGGCCCTTCGGCCCACCGAGTCCGGGCTGTCCAGCGATCCCCGCACACTAACACTATCCTACACACTAGGGACAATTTACAATCTTTACCAAAGCCAATTAGCCTGCAAACCTGTACGTCTTTGGAGTGTGGGAGGACGTACAAGTTCTCCATTTCTCAGACTGAAGAAATGTTTCAGCCCGAAATGTTGCCTATTTCCTTCGCCACCCTAGACGCTGCTGCACACGGTGAGTTTCTCCAGCATTTTTGTCTACCTTCGATTTTCCAGCATCTGCAGTTCTTTCTTAAACAGCCGAAAGACAATACATGGTTACAATCGACCCATTTACAGTGTACAGATGCATGATACGGGAATAACGTTTAGTGCAAGGTGAAGCCGGCAAAGTCTGATCAATAACCTACCTGAACTCCCGGTGGCTCAGCACTTCAACTCCCCCTCCCATTCCCAATCCGACCTCTCTGTCCTGGGTCTCCTCCATTGCCAGAGTGAGCAACAGCGGAAATTGGAGGAACAGCACCTCATATTCCGTCTGGGGACCTTGCGTCCGGATGGCATTAACATTGAATTCTCCCAATTTTGCTAGCCCTTGCTGTCTCCTCCCCTTCCTTAACCCTCTAGCTGTCTCCTCCCATCCGCCCGCCCTCGGGCTCCTCCTCCTCCTCCCCTTTTCCTTCCTTCTCCCCCCCCCCACCCCCCCCATCAGTCTGAAGAAGGGTTTTGGCCCGAAACGTCGCCTATTTCCTTCGCTCCATAGATGCTGCTGCACCCGCTGAGTTTCCCCAGCAATTTTGTGTACCTTCGATATTCCAGCATCTGCAGTTCCTTTTTGAACCCAAAGTCTGATCAAGGATAGTCCGAGGGTCACCAATGAGGTAGATAGTAATTCAGCACTGCTCTCTGGTTGTGGTAGGATGATTCAGTTGCCTGGGAAGAAATTGTCCTGTTTGACTGGAAGCTTGGAAGCACCTGATCTCGTTGAGAACCCCTTTGTTCTTTTGATATTAAACTTCCCAACCAGAGGCAGCAAGGATTGGGCTGATATTGACTGATGACAATTAGGCCTAATCAGCCACTGATGGCTCTTCCTAATCCTATTTAAGGGAGAACGATGCATGGTATCACAATGCAAGAATCTAATTCGAAGGGTCAGGCAAGCTTCAGAGTGCAGGATCAAAAGAGGAATCTACAGAGTATATTGAGGTGTTCTGCACAGCAAAAGCGTTTCCATCAGATTGTGGGCTGGGTCACATTATATACGGCACCTCGTCTAAACAGTTCAGAGCAGACTATTCTTTTGAAAAGTGCTTTCCAAACACTATGACTATCCAGCATCTGCAGTTCCTTCTTAAACACTATGGCTATCTATCCAGTTTAGTTTAGTTTAGTTTAATTTGGATTAGTTTAGTTTAGTTTAGAGATACAGCGCGTAAACGGGCTCTTCAGCCCACAGAGTCTGCGAAGACCAGCGATCCCCGTACATTAACACTATCCTACACACACTGGGGACAATTTATCATTTTTACCGAAGCCAATTAACCTACAAAATTGTACGTCTTTGGAATGTGGGAGGAAACCGGAGATCCCAGAGAAAACCCACGCAGGTCACGGGGAGAATGTATAAACTCAATACAGACAGCACCCATAGTCAGGATCAAACGCGGGTCTCTGGGGCTGCAAGGCAGCAACTCTACCACTGAGCTACTGAGCTGCCATGATTAGTTTAGTTTGGATTACATTTCTTTAGTTTTCTTTAGCGACACAGCATGGAAGCAGGCCCTTCAGCCTTCTGAGTCCACACCGACCATCGATCGCCCGCCCACACTGGTTCCATGTTATCCCATTCCTCAAGCCCCTCACTGCACTTTACAGAGGGACAATTAACCTACAAACCCTTCGGGATGTGGACGGAAACCCAGAGGAGACCCATACCGTCACAGGAAGAACGTACAAACTCTGTACAGACAGCATCCGCAGTCAGGATCAAACCTGGGTCTCGTGCTGTAAAGGGCCTGCCTCACTTGGGCGTTATTTGCGCGTAATTTGCGCGACATCATTTACGCGTCACGATGCGCGCATGGTGCGCATTACACACGCATGGTGCGTGGTGATGCAGGCAGTGACCCACGGTCACGCGCGGTGCCCCAGGATTTTGGGATGTACAAAATCATCGCGCGCCGTCTGCATGACGCACAAATGATGCCCAAGTGGGACTGGCCCTTAAGGCAGCAACTCTGCCACTGCTCCACCCCTTCACCGAATTGCACTGTACAGTGCATACGTGACAATAAAGAACCATTGAATCACTGGACCATTGATACATGTGCCTTCCTTTCACATGCATGGGTAGATGTGGTACTTCGAAGAGCAGTCTACACAAATGCTGATGTAATGAGCCACTTGATATAAGTGTGTTGAGTCCGGTTTGGGCTGTTTACCAGGTCACCGCTAGCTGTTCAGTTCAGTTCAGTTTAGTTTATTGTCACGTGTACCGAGGTACAGTGATAAGCTTTCGTTGCGTGCTAACCAGTCAGCAGAAAGACAACACATGATTACAATCGAGCCATTCACAGTGTATTGATATATGATAAGGGAGTAATGATTAGTGCAAGGTAAAGCCAGCAAAGTCCGATCAAGGATAGCCCAAGGGTCACCAAAGCGGTAGATAGTAGTTCAGGACCGCTCTCTGGTTGTGGTTGGATGGTTCAGTTGCCTGATAACAGCCAGGAAGAAACTGTCCTGAATCTGGAGGTTACGTTTTCACACTTCAATACCTTTTGCCTGATAGGAGAGGAGAGAAGAGGGAGTGGCCAGGGTGTGCGACTCGTATTGAATGGCTCTGCCTGAATAGGCCATGTTTACAGATTCCTCCAGCTGAGGGTTTGTACTTTGCAGCTAACGCGTGTGTTATTTACAAAACCAGCAGAATGATGGTGACAGGGGGAATCCCCTTCTGTGGCCACTGAAAGCTCTGAGAAGGGATTTAGCGGATTCTCGGTAATCGATAGCTGCAGTCATAGAGCTGAGCAGTTTCCGTCTGAACCAGGGAGCCTGGTCGCTGAGTTCAAACAACAGAGCAGTTCTGTTTGTGGTGCAGCAGTAGAGTTGCTGCATTGATGATAATTTTCCAATGTTTTATAGATTCAGGATCAGTTCCTGGGGATTGGAGGGTAGCTAATGTTATCCCACTTTTCAAGAAAGGAGCGAGAGAGAAAACAAGGAATTATAAACCAGTTAGCCTGACATCGGTGGTGGAGAAGATGCTGGAGTCAATTATTAAAGAAGTAATAACGGCACATTTGGATAGCAGTAAAAGGATTGGTCCAAGTCAGCATGGATTTATGAAAGGGAAATCCTGCTTGACTAATCTTCTGGAATTGTGACAAGTAAAATGGATGAAGGAGAGCCAGTGGATGTAGTGTATCTGGACTTTCAAAAAGCATTTGATAAGATCCCACACAGGAGATTAGTGGGCAATATTAGAGCACATGGTATTGGGGGCAGGGTGTTGACATGGATAGAGAGTTGGTTGGCAGACAGGAAATATAGAGTAGGAATAAACTGGTCCCTGTCAGAATGGTAGGCAGTGGCGAGTGGAGTGCCGCAAGGCTCGGTGCTGGGGCCGCAACTATTTACAATATATATTAATGATTGAGATGATGGAATTAGGAGCAACATTAGCAAATTTGTAGATGACCCGAAGCTGGGTGCCAGTGTGAACTGCGAAGAGGATGATAGGAGGTTGACTTGGACAGGTTGAGTGGGCAGATGCATGGCAGATGCAGTACAATGTGGATAAATGTGAGGTTATCCACTTTGGCGGCAAGAACAAGGAGGCAGATTATTATCTAAATGGTCTCAGATTAGGAAAAATGGAAGTGGAACGAGACCTGGTTGTCCTTGTACACCAGTCACTGAAAGTTATCATGCAGGTACAGCAGGCAGTGAAGAAAGCTAATGGCATTTTGGCCTTCATAACGAGAGGATTTGAGTAAAGGGGTTGAGAGGTCCTTCTGCAGTTGTATAGGGCTCTGGTGAGACCACATCTGGAGTATTGTGCACAGTTTTGGTCTCCTAATTTGAGGAAGGACATCCTTGTGATTGAGGCAGTGCAGCGTAGGTTCACGAGATTGATCCCTGGGATGTCGGGACTGTCATATGAGGAAAGATTGAAAAGACTAGGCTTGTATTCACAGGAGTTTAGAAGGATGAGGGGGAATCTTATAGAAACATATAAAATTATAAAAGGACTTGCCAAGCTAGATGCAGGAAAAATGTCCCCAATGTTGGAGGAGTCCAGAACCAGGGGCCACAGTCCAAGAATAAATGGGAGGCCATTTTAAACTGAGATGAGAAAACTTTTTCACCCAGAGAGTCGTGACTTTGTGGAATTCTCTGCCACAGAAGGCAGTGGAGGCCAATTCAATGGATGTATTTAAATGAGAGTTAAAAGAGCTCTAGGGGCTAGCGGAGTCAAGGGTATGGGGAGAAGGCAGGCACGGGTTACTGATTGTGGATGATCAGCCATGATCACAGTGAATGGCGGTGCTGACCCGAAGGGCCAAATGGCCTCCTCCTGCACCTATTTTCTATGTTTCTATGTTTTACAGCACCGGAGACCCGGGTTCCATCCTGACTACGGGTGCTGTCTGTATGGAGTTTGTACGTTCTCCCTGTGACTCCATGGATTGTCTCCAGGTGCTCCAGTTTCCTCCCACACTCCAAAGACATACAGGTTTGTAGGTTATTTGGCTTTGGAGAATGGGGTTGAGAGGGAAAGATGGATCAGCCATGATTGAATGGCAGAGAGACCGGATTACCTAATTCTGGAGCTCATGAACCTATAAATCAATTAGCTACAATGGGCATATCATTTCACACCAGTCTTCTGACTTAGAAACTCAATTCCTAACTGTAGTGAGGAGGCAATTACAAACAGACAGAGGATAGGTTCAAGGATGTGTTTCATATCCTTCATGAAGAAATAAAACTTCCCCTTGACCTCATTTACCACAATCACAATCATAATAATACTTTATTAGCCAAGTATGTTTTGCAACATAGGAGGAATTTCATTTGCCAAGTCAGTCATACAAATACAAAGCAACGGAACACTGAAAATACATTTTAACATAAACATCCACCACAGCGACTCCACCACATTCCTCACTGTGATGGAAGGCGAAAAAAAGTTCAAATCTCTTCTCGTGTTTGCTCTCCCGCAGTCCGGGGCCCGTTGACGGGACGATCTTGACTCCCGTAGCCGGCGGCGTTTGGGCCTTCCTCATCGTGGCGATCAGCTCCTGCATCGGGGGGATGTCAGCTCCCCCGTGCCGGGCGATCGGACCCCGGGTCGAGCCTCTGCGTCGTTGGAGCTTCTAGCCAACTAGCCGCTCCCGAGACCACGAGCTCTTGATGGTAAGTCCGCAGCTCGCGGTTGGTGTGATCCCAGGCAAGTGATCGACCAATGTTAAGTCCACGCCCCGCGGGGGTGGGCTCAAGGTCAGTCCGAGGTGACCTCCAGCTCCATCGATGGTAGGCCGCAGAGTGACCCGTTAAAAATTTTTTAAATAAAAAAGAACCAAATAAAGAAATAAAGAAATCTTCGGCAAGATAAGAAACTGAAAAAAGTTTCCCCTGACCCCCACATAAAACAAACCGGAGAACATTTACACAAACTTTTAAAACACTAAAATTAAAAAGAGATGAAAAAACAGACAGACTGTTGGCGGGGCTGCCAATCATGCGGAACCCCTGGTGGTGTGAACACTTTCTACCTATGTACCTGCACCTTGGATAGGTGAATGGATAGGATTGAGGGATATGGGCCAAACACGGGCTGGTGGGATGATGGTAGATGGGGCATCTTGGTGGGCAAGTTGGGCCGAGGGGCCTGTTTCCGTGCAGTATGACTATGACTCTGGAGATGGTGTTCAGAACATTCACTCTAGGCTAGATACAAAAAGCTGGAGTAACTCAGCGGAACAGGCAGCATCTGTTGTACAGGGTCTTGGTGAGACCGCACCTGGAGTATTGCATACAGTTTTGGTCTTGGTGAGACCACACCTGGAGTATTGCGTACAGTTTTGGTCTCCTAATCTGAGAAAAGACATTCTTGCCATAGAGGGAGTACAGAGAAGGTTCACCAGACTGATTCCTGGGATGGCAGGACTTTCATATGAAGAAAGACTGGATAGACTCGGCTTGTACTCGCTAGAATTTAGAAGATTGAGGGGGGATCTTATAGAAACTTACAAAATTCTTAAGGGGTTGGACAGGCTAGATGCAGGAAGATTATTCCCGATGTTGGGGAAGTCCAGAACTAGGGGTCACAGTTTAAGGGTAAGAGGGAAGTATTTTAGGACCAAGATGAAAAATTCTCTGCCACAGAAGGTAGTTGAGGCCAGTTCATTGGCTATATTTAAGAGGGAGTTAGATGTGGCCCTTGTGGCTAAAGGGATCAGGGGATATGGAGAGAAGGCAGGTACTGGATACTGAGTTGGATGATCAGCCATGATCATATTGAATGGCGGTGCAGGCTCGAAGGGCCGAATGGCCTACTCGTGCACCTATTTTCTATGTTTCTATGTTTCTATGTTTATCTCTGGAGAGAAGGAATGGGTGACGTTTCGGGTCGGGACCCCTCTTCAGACTGGTTAGGGACAAGGGAAACGAGCGATATTGGCGATGATGTCGAGAGATAAAGAACAATGAATGAAAGCTATGCAAAAAAAAGTTACAATGACAAAGGTGCAAAAAAGTAACGATGATTAAGGCACCCGGTGACCCTGGAACGGACATGGCCCAGATGACCCATCTGCCCCCCCCCCCCCCCCCCCCCACCCCGCCCCGCCAGTCACCTCCTGCAACCAACCATTGAAGAGTCTTGTACTCCCACCAGTGGCGGGGGTGAGACTCGCTCTTCATTCTTGTCACACAGGTCCATCACGTGTACTGACCTACCCGCTATTGAAGGGGTCGATATGGGGCTCTGCGTCTAAAAGGCAGGCAACCTCGTCAAAGACCCTCACCAGTACAGGTGTCAGTGGTTATGGGGAGAAGGCAGGAGAATGGGGTTCGGATGGGGAGATAGATCAGCCATGATTGAATGGTGGTGTAGACTTGATGGGCCGAATGGCCTAATTCTACTCCCATTACTTATGACCTTCTGACCATATGACCACCCTGGCCATGCTCTCATTTCACTCTTACTATCAGCAAGAAAGTTTCGGAGTCTGGAAACCGTGACCTCCGGATCAGTCAAATGGTACTGAAGTGTGAAAACGCACACCTCCAGCTTCACGGACAGTTTCTTCCTGGGCAACTGAACCGTCCTATTAACAACAAGAGAGTGGTCATGAACTAATATTGGAAAGCCTCGGACTATCTTTGATCAGACTTTACTGGACTTTATCTTGCACTAAACGTTATTCACATGATTCCCTTGATCAAGTATCTGTAGACCAGGGGATTCGCAACCTTTTTCGTCCTGTTTACCCCTGGCAACTTTAATAGCACATAACAATGTTATTTCACTTATTTATGAACAACTAATGATGAACAGATACCGGTATACCAGAACCAAACACAGTCAGTCAATGGGAAATCCAGAAGCAACAAATGTACCCCCTGGGTAGGCAAAATTTACCACCAGGGGTACATTTACCACAGGTTGGGAACCCTTGCTGTATACCATGGATGACTCGATTGTAATCATGCATTGTGTTTTCGCTGACTGGTTAGCATGCAACAAAAGCATTTCGCTGTACTTCGGTGCACCTGACAATAAACCAAAGAACCAAACTGCAGGAGGAACACAGCAGGCCAGACAGCATCTGTGGAGGGAATTGGACAGTCGACCTTTCGGGTCGAGAATGTGCATCTGGACCGGAGATAAACTTCCTCAAACTGGACATGAGACTTCAGATATTTTTTCAATTTTGTTTAGAGACGCAGCGTGGAAACAGGCCCTTTGGCCCACCGAGCCCGTGCCGACCAGCGATCCCCGCACACTGACCCACTAGGGACAATTTACAATAATACCAAACCAATTAGACTGCAAACCTTTGGAGTGTGGGAGGAAACCCGGAGCACCCAGAGAAAACCAACACAGGTCAGGGGGAGAGAGTACAAACTCTGTACAGACAAGCACCCTATGATAGTCAGGATGGAACCCGGGTCTCTGGCGCTGTGAGGCAGCAACTCCATCGCTGTGCCAATGTGCCACCTTGCTGGAATGCTGGAATCTAGAACAATATAAGAAGTATGGGAGCGCTAAACCTCCTGAACGGTGAATACAGACCAGGAAACGTTTCCTTGTAAAATGACCGTCTATCAACACTACCATTCCTTGACAGGTTTTCCCTTTAATGAGGGAGTGCCTGCATATTTTGTTGATGGGAAATGATACTGGCTTTATTGGCCTTGATTGTCTGGTATTTTATGAGAACTGTTAACCCAGTAATTTTAAATAGTTTCGCATTTCTTAGAATAGTGGGTAAGAAACTTAATCCCGGCACATTATGTTTATGTAATGAGATCAAACGCTATCATTTCTCAGCCTGTATTTATCCATTCGTCAACGCATCATCTTCACTCAATCATTCACTTACAGTGGCTTAATGACTTTAATGACAGGGCGGCACGGTGGCGCAGCGGTAGAGTTGTTGCCTGACAGCGCCAGAGACCCGGGTTCGATCCTGAGTGCGGGTGCTGTCTGTACGGAGTTTGTACGTTCTCCCTGTTTTCCCGGGTGTTCTGGTCTCCTCCCACATTCCAAAGACGTGCAGGCTTGTTGGTTAATTGGCTTCAGTAAATTGCCCATAGTATGGAGAATAGAACTAGCGTATGGGTGATCAATGGTCGGCATGGATTTGGCGGGCCAAAGGACTTTTCCACAATGTATCTCTAAAATCTAAAGTTTAAAGGCTTCAGACTGCTTGTTCTTAGTAATCCAAGATGGTGGTTTAGGTTACTTTAATTTAGTGCTGGACTGCACACAAAGCCCAGCCGGCGGGCCAGCTGAGGAGTTTTGGCCCGCGTGATGCCGCACCCAAAGTCCGGCACCCCATCCAATGCATGAACCAATGATCGGCCATGAGAAGGAGGGGTGGTGGTGTCGGCGGTAAGCGAAGGCCCGAAGGTCGGACAGCTGGCCGGGCTGCCGACCGACGAAGCCACAGGCGAGGTGCTGCTGCTGCACTCCATGGGTTGCACTACGACGGGACGGGTGAGGCGGGGCCGGAAGCGGCGCTCCGAACCGACAGTCCCCTCATCCCGAGTAGTAGCAGTCAAATACGGGACAAGGGCGGTCCCGTACGGGCCAAACCGATTTAGCCCAATATACAGGATGTCCCAGTTAATATGGGACAGTTGTCAACCCTGCTTGGAACGTATAGCCAGGGGTGCTGGTGGTGGCAGATATGATAGTGGCATTTCGGATGCTTTTAGACAGGCACTCGGAAGTTCAGGGAATAGAGGGATATGGATCTTGTGCAGGCAGATGAGATCAGTTTAACTTGACATCATGTTTGGCACAGACTTTATGGGCCGAAGGGCCCGATCTAGATTTTCTATTACCACCCAGGTTTGCTGTTATCATGGCTGGATTTACTGTTGAGCGTGATCTGACATTTGTGACTATCCACATTATATGCCTCATTGCCTAAGATTTCACGATATATAATTAAAAGGCGGGTAAGTACTCCAGAACATCATTTCCACCAACTCCTGCTGGAATTAGCAGATGAAGGGGAGTGTACATCAGAAACTCAGGAACCCATTAGACATGTTTGTGGCACAGCAGTAAAGTTGCTGCCTTATAGCCCCAGAAACCCAGGTTCGATCCTGACTATGGGTGCTGTCTGTTCAGAGTTTGTACGTGCTCTCCGTAACCTGCGTGGGTTTTCTCCGGGTGCTCCGGTTTCCTCCAACACTCCACAGATGTACAGGTTTGTTTGTTCATTTGTTAATAATAGAAATTGATAATTGCTGAGTGTGTAGGACAGTGCTAGTGTACTGGATGATCGATGATAGCATGGACTCGGTAGGGAGAAGGGCCTGTTTTCACACATGTGACAGTAATAAACTACATGTGAAGGTGGGCGGAAGAATCTGAGTGCAATTGATGAAATTTGGGGAGGATAGGATGCAGAGAAAAATAATGGGGAATGGAATTGGCCTGTGAGGCAGCGTAGATGAGATAAGCAGAAGTGACTTCCAGCTATGTCAAGAGGAAACATAGAAACATAGAAAATAGGTGCAGGCGTTGGCCATTCGGCCCTTCGAGCCAGCACCGTCATTCAATATGATCATGGCTGATCATCCAAAATCAGTACCCCGTTCCTGCTTTCTCCTCATATCCCTTGATCCGTTAGCCCTAAGAGCTAAATCCAACTCTCACTTGAAAACATCCAGTGAGTTGGCCTCCACTGCCTTCTGTGGAAGAGAATTCCACAGATCCATGGTATAAGGTAAGATATATGGTAAATTTTTAGATCACCATCTAATCAGAGTTTCATTGCAACCCAAAAGATTGTTGCAGTTACTCCTACATTCCAACATTTCCAAACTATTTAATTGTTTGTTTTGTTTTTTTTGAGCTTTAGAGATACAGCATGGAAACAGGCCTTTCGGCCCACCGAGTCCTCACCGACAAGAGATCACAATATCCTACGCACACTAGGGACAATTTACACTTATACCAAAGCCAATTAACTTACAAACCTGTACGTCTTTGGAGTGTGGGAGGAAACCGAAGATCTCGGCGGAAACCCACGTGGTCACAGAGAGAACGTACAAACTCCACACCGACAGCACCCGTTGTCGGGATCGAACCCGGGTCTCCAGCGGTGCGAGCGCTGTGAGGCAGCAGCTCTACCACTGCGCCACCGTGCCACCCTTCAAGTGTAGTTTAAAGTGTGTTTGGTACATGCTAAGTTTTGACAAGAGGGATATGTTGTTGATGGTGGAAGTCTAAAATAAGAACATAAATGCTGGAAATACACATCAGGTGGGACAGCAGAGAGGGGAACAGAGTTAATATTTCAGGCAAAGCGCTCTTGTGGGTATAATGGTATAATGGAACCTTTAATTGGACTTCACAGGACTTTATCTTGCACATACGTTATTCCCTTACCATATGGGTGGTTGGATTGTAATCATGTATTGTCGTTCTGCTGACTGGATAGCATGCAACAAATGCTTTTCACTGTACCTCGGTGCTCGTGACAATAAAGAAACTGAACTTAATTCAATGTACCTCAGACAAAATGTGTAGAGATGAACTGCAGATGCTGATTTAAATCAAAGGTAGACACAAAATGCTGCCCGCTGAGTCCAGCATTTTGTGTCTACCTTCAATGCACCTCAGTCACCGTTACATAGATATGATGGGTTTAGAGGTGTATGGGCCAAATGCAGGCAGGTGGGACTTAGTTTAGTTTAGAGATACAGATACAGCATGGAAACAGGCCCTTCGGCCCACCGGGTCCGCGCCCACCAGTGATCCCCGCACATTAACACTATCCTACAACCACTAGGGACAATTTTTGCATTTACCAAGCCAATTAACCTTCAAACCTGTACGTCTTTGGAGTGTGGGAGGAAACCGAAGATCTCGGAGAAAACCCACGCAGATCACGGGGAGAACGTACAAACTCCGTACAGGCAGCACCCGTAGTCGGGATCGAACCCGGGTCTCCGGCGCTGCATTCGCTGTAAGGCAGCAACTCTACTGCTGCGCCACCGTGACTGGTGTAGCTGGCAATAATAAGCCTAAACCAGAACCAAAACCTAAACCTAAACCTTTAATTCTGTATTTGCAAACAATCTTGAAGCTAATTTCTCCTCTCCCAGTGACCGTGCTTGCATATACATGGTCCTAAACTCCAGATTCCTCCCTCTCCGCATCAGTCCCTCCCTTTACTCCTTCAATGAGCTACTTAGCACAATTCCTTTGACCAAAGACAGACACAAACTCAGTAACTCAGGGGGTCAGGCAGCATCCCTGGAGAAAAAGGATGGGTGATGTTTCGGGTCGAGACTTTTCTTCAGGACGTCACCCATATTTTCTCCAGAGATGCTGCCTGACCTGCTGAGTTACTCCAGCACTTTGTTTCTATTTTTCAGTATAGACCAGCATCTGCAGTTACTTCCTACAGTTTATTTTGACCAAATCCTTGGTCTTTATTCCGATATGAATTCATAGACTTATACTGCACCGAAACAGGCCCTTCGGCCCAACTCATCCCTGCCAACCAATGTGCTTACTGAGCTGGCCCCATTTCCCTATGTTCGGCCCACATCTCTCTAACCCCTTCCTATCCATATAGCCTAATGTGTTTTTAATGTTTTAATTATATTATAACAGTTCCCCCAGGCAGCTGGTTCCAGGTTCGATGACGGGATATTATCTCGATAATATTCCTGTTGAATATTGGCATTTTAGGTTCGGCTAATGGCACCGTATAAATGGAACTATTGGGCAATTTACATCCGTTTAGCGACCTTATTGATCATTAAATGGAGCACATCAAATTTTAATTTGATTCTGTTAATGACGAGGCAGCCTGGGTGGTCCAGGAAAAAGATAAGCCACAATAGACGGTGTCTACAGTGTGAAGCATGTGCTAAATACAGTGCGGCGTTACATAAACACTCATCTACATTGTCTAGCAAGTGCGGCCCCATATTGTACATCACTCAGTGGAAGCCATCTACAAAGCAGTCAGGTGTTTAATGAGTAACAACATCAAAGGGGGAGACGAGCACACTCGAGTTCTTGTCTGCAGGAAGAGGTAATTACAGAATTGTCATCTGCAACCTCAAGATTCACAACTTGCCAAGAGCCAGACCCAGGTGCATTAAAGTAATAATCACTCAGTATTAAGCCAAATAACAGGGCATGCTCAATCTTCACACGTTTGACACATCCATTAAATTCTAGCGGTGACGATTATTTCGAATCGGATTTGTGTACATAACCGAGGGGGGGGAATCATTTTTAATGGAGCCGTAAGAATCATAGGGCGCGGAAACAGGCCCTTCGGCCCACCGAGTCCGCACAGACCAGCGATGCCTCGCACACTAACGCTATCCTACGCACACTAGGGACAATTTACAATGACACCAAAACAATTAACCTACAAACCTGCACGTCTTTGCAAGTGTGGAAGGAAACCGGAGCACCCGGAAAAAAACCCATGCAGGTCGCTAAGGGAACGTAGAAACTCCGTACAGACAGCACCCGCAGTCGGGATCAAACCCGGATCTCTGGCGCTGTAAGGGAGCAACTCTACCACCACTCCACCGTGCCGCCAAGTTCATAAGTCATAGGAGCAGTATTATGCCATTCAGCCCATTCACCAAGATCCCCTATCAAAGCTAAGTTTGACCGATATCCCTCTAAACCTTTCCTATTCATGTGCTTGTCCAAGTGTGCTTTAAATGCAATTATAGTATCTGCCTCAACTAGCTCCTCTGGTAATTCGTTCAATATACCCACCACACTCTGGGTGCGTGGAAAGCAGAGAACCTGGAGAAAATCCATATAGTCACATTTGGACAGGTGCATCCCGGAGACAGACGCTCCCTAGAGCCAATCACCCCCATCACCCCCCGCAAGGAGAATTATGGAATTTATGGAGGCAATCAATCACCCCCACATTAGGGGGCGTGGGGCTAGGGGGGCCCGGGGGCTTGGGGGTGGGCCGACGGAGGGCGGGGGTGTGCGAATGGGCATCTTGGCTGGGCCCAGGAGAAAACCGACAGGGAGATCTCCCCCTCCCCCACCCCATCGGCCCTCCCCACTCCCTGCCTTGTGTCCAAATACCAGGATCGTGGGACTAAAATGCAATCAGAACTTGAGGGGCAGCCCCTTCAGATATTGGTACAGGGGCAGCAACCTCACACATTCCATATACACCTCTTCGCAGAAAATTCTCTCTCTCTCCCTCCCTTCTCCCTCCCCCTCTCTCTCAATCTGAAGTAAACCTAATGAGGTCGTGGTGGGGAAAAATGTGAGTAAGAATATGTACAAATTTGAGTAGCGTTTTGAGGAAGATACAATGAATACAGACAGTCACACACACACACACACACACACACACACACACACACACACACACACGCGCGCACACACACACACACACACACACACACACACACACACACACACGCGCACACACACACACACACACGCGCACACACACACACACACCCACACACACACACACACACACACACACACACACACACACACACACACACACACACACACACACACACGCTTACACAAGATCTGACTTTTATAGGTATAGTGATGGGCCAAAGACAGGCAGGTGGGACTATTGCAGATGGGACATGGGTGGGAAGGAACTACAGATGTTGGTTTAAACCGAAGATAGACACAAAATGCTGGAGTAACTCAACGGGATATGCAGCATCTCTGGGGAGAAGAATGGCTGACGTTTCATATCTAGACCCTTCTTCAGACTGATGTGACATGTTGGTCGGTGTGGGCAAGTTGGACCAAGGGGCCTGTTTCCACACTGTGTCACACTTATGACTCTCTATGACTCTATGACTGTCCCTTCCCCACTTTGAGGAAATATTCATTTCACCGCTTTCCAGAAAAGATGAGATTATTTATTTATTTATCGAATGCAAAGTCCTTTAGCCAAGCAGTTGCCTCTTGATCTGCTGTATGAAGGGTGACAACTCCTCCTTTGAGTCTTTGTTGAGGGCATGCTTCAATGATGTGTTGCATTGTTTGCTGCTCTCCACAAGCACACCGTGGGGTTGGGCTGCTGCCCCATTTGTGAAGGCTGGCCAAGCAGGGGCCATGTCCAGTCCTGAATGGCAAAGAAGATCAAAGCCATTGATGGTGTAACGGCCCGCTTCCTCTGTGCCCAACGTGAGTCTCTTGGAGAGAGATGACGTCGATGGAGTGTTGGTGGGCGAGGACTTCGATGAGGCGTCGCTTGGCTGCAGAGAGGCCTTCAACATTCAGTTGTCGTATTCGGAGAGCAGGTCCAACTGCTAGGTGTTCTTGAGGCTGGTCGTTGTTGCTGCTTTCGGCTTTGGGATAATGACTAGGATTCTTTGACTTGGCTCTCAGGCATCGTCTTGTAGAATTTAGTCTGCTGGGAGGATCATTGGCTTCCCCAGGCGAGCCTGGGTACTGACGGGGGAAGATGAGATTGAACTGTAGAGATGGCAGAAGTGATGAGCAAGAAACCAAGAATGAGGAAAATAATTTTCACTCAGAAGTTTTAGTTTAGTTTATTGTCTCGTATACCGAGGTATAGTGAAAATCGTATTTATTGCATGCCACCCAGAAAGACGATACATGATTTCAATTGAGCCATGGAATAATGTTTAGTGCAAGATAAAGTCCAGGAAAGTCAGATGAAAGATACTTAGACTCTCTAATGAGGTAGATGAGAGGTCAGGATTGCCCTAAAAAAAAAGCAAAGGTTGTAGGGATACACAAAAAGCTGGAGTAACTCAGCGGGACAGGCAGCATCTCTGGAGAGAAGGAATGGGTGACGAGGTTGTCAGGAACAGGACCTCCCTGTGGTAGTGAAGTCAGAAACGCTCCACACATCGATGTGTGATCGGTCGATCACAGTGGCACAGCGGTAGAGTTGCTGCCTTCCAGCGAATGCAGCGCCGGAGACCCGGGTTCGATCGCAACTACGGCTGCTGTCTGTACGGAGTTTGTACATTCTCCCCGTGACCTGCGTGGGCTTTCATCGAGATCTTCAGTTTCCTCCCACACTACAAAGACGTACAGGTTTGTAGGTTAATTGGCTTGGTAAATGTAAAAATTTGGTGTACACCTTAGTGTTTGTAGGATAGTGTTAATGTGGGAGTGGGAGTGGCTGCGCTGCCTTGCAGCTGCGGCTCGCCTGCAGTCCGTTTGTCTTTTCGTTTTTTTGTTTTCTTTTGTCCTGTTTTTACAGTTTGCTTCGGTTTATTTGGCTGTGTATGTGTGGGGGGGGTGGGTGTAATATGTTTTTTGACTCTTCCTTCGGGGGGATGCGACTTTTCCTGCCGTATCCCCCGTCTCCATGTCCGTCTGCGCTGAGGCCTATCGCGGAGCTGGCGGCCTCCAACTGCGACCGACCTCGAGGCTGTGGAGCAGAGCCAGGACTTACCAACGCGAGCCTGGCCGACTTCGGGGCTGTGGTTGCGGTGCGACACAACTTCCGACCCGACTTTGGAGCCTCGGAGGCTCGGCCGCGGACCAGTGGGCCAGTGGACAACATCATCGGGAGCTCGAGTTCTGTTTTCCGGAGCTCCCGCAACTACAGCTGCGTCCGCTGGACTGGAGGACGGCAGCTTCGGCAGCTTCGACCGCCCCGGGCCGCGGAGTTTGAACCGGCCCGTTTGCGGAGCACGGATTCAGCCTGCGGGACTTACCTACCATCACCCGGCGGGGTCATAACATCGGAGGCTTGGATTGCCTCAGCGCAGAGGGAAAGCAAGGAGGGAAGAGACAATGACTTTGGGACTTTAAACTGTGTTGAGTGTTTGTTATTTATTCTATGTTATGACTGCAGGCTAAACCATATTGTTTGTTTTGTTTTTGTTTTTGTCTTTTGTTTTTACCTTGTTTGGGATGTGTTTATCTTGTTTGGGACTAAAGATGGAAATTAGCCACTGGCTACAATCTTGCATATTACATGCAAATGTTTTATTAATATGCACTGTCCCTAATAAAATCAATTCAATTCAATTCAATTCAATGTGCGGGGATTGTGGGTCGGTGCGGACCAGGTGGGACGAAGGGCCTGTTTCCGCGCTATATCTCTAAACTAAACCAATCTAAACCTATGGGGTCTGCCTGGATCTGGTGGTGGAAGGTGGGATTCAACTTTTGAACAGTCTTTGACAAAACTGCGCACACCTGAAGTTTCACAGATGTTGAGAGGAAGGGATTAGACCAGGTAGGAAAAGATGGAGTCAAGGGCAGAGAGGAGTTAGCATGGTAGAGCAAAAAATAACGGGACTAGTGCAGGATATGTACATAGGTCGGTGATTTTCTGATCTCTGTGCTGTGTGACTATATGTCGGTGTAAAATACAATTAAATCACATTTTTTGCATTGCTGTAATAGGAGTCAAGAATGTTTTATCGTCATATGGCCCGAAACAAAACAATGAAATTATTACTTGTAGCAGCACTACAGATATATCAACATTGTACTTAGTAAACACCATAATAAATAAACAAAAGAGTTCAGCATATTAAAAAAAAACAATAATAGTTCAAAAAAACAATTAATACTTTTCACTGAGTAAAACACAAAGATGGAATGGATGTGGAGCAGATATTTCCACTAGTGGGAGAGTCTTGGACCAGAGGTCATAGCCTCAGAATTAAAGGACGTACCTTTAGGAAAGGAGATGAGGAGGAATTTCTTTAGTCAGAGGGTGGCGAATCTGTGGAGTTCATTGCCAAAGACGGATGTGGAGGCAGAAGTTGATAGATTCATGGTTCGTATGGGTGTCAGGGGTTATAGACAATAGACAATAGGCAATAGGCAATTGATTCTTGATTAGTACGGGTGTCAGGGGTTATGGGGAGAAGGCAGGAGAATAGGGTTGAGAGGGAGAGATAGATCGGCCTTGAATTAGGCTAAAAGAACTAATTCTGCTCCTATAACTGATTAACTTACTCAAGCACTGTGTCTTTATGTAAACCAGCACCTGCAGTTCCTTATATCCAGTGTATTTCTCCCGCTTGTTTCTACAATGGCACTCTCTCGCCCTCATGAGGCTCACAAAGGAATTGCTCCTTGCGCGCCTCCAGAGAAAACCTGTGGACTTCGCTGCCTCAGAGGGCGGTGGAGGCTGGTTCTCTGGATGCTTTCAAGAGAGAGCTAGATAGGGCTCTTAAAAATAGCAGAGTCAGGGGATATGGGGAGAAGGCAGGAACGGGGAACTGATTGGGGATGAACAGCCATGATCACATTGAATGGCGGTGGTGGCTCGAAGGGCCGAATGGCCTACTCCTGCACCTATTGTCTATTGTCTATTTGAGAGTATGGTAATAACACGGAACTGCAGATGCTGGTTCATACCAAATTGCTGGAGTAACTCAGTGGATCAGGCAGCACCTTGAGGAGAAAATTGATGGGTGACGTTTTAGGGCATTTTCCTTCTTCAGACTGAAGGAATAAGGGTCCTGATCTGAAATGTCACCTATCATTTTCTCTGGAGATGTTGCCTGATTCGCTGAGTTACTCCAGCACTTTGTGTCTATCAGGGAGTGTAGAGTATTAGATAACATTCCCAGAGTAGGTTAACCAAGTGCTAGAGGACATAGGGTTTAGGTGAGAGGGGAAAAATGTAAGAACCTGAGGGGTACATTTTTCACACAGAGGGTGGTGGGGGATATAGAACGAACAGCCAGAGGAGGTGGTTGAGGCAGGGACTATAATTTTGGGCATTCACATGGATAGGAAGGTTTAGAGAGAAAGAAGATGCAGTTCCTTCCGATACAAGGTTTAGAGGGATACGGGCCAAATGCAGGCAAGTGGGACTAGTGTTGATGGGGCATGTTAGTCGGCATGGACAAGTTGGGCCGAATGACCTGCTTCCATGTTGTATGACTTTAGGGGATTTTATAACATATATAACTGCAAGCAAGTTGAACTCAAGTACAGTTTAATTTAGTTTAGCCTAGTTTATTGTCACGTGGCTGTGGAGGCCAAGTCAGTAGATATTTTTTAATGCTGAGATAAATAGATTCTTGATTAGTACGGGTGTCAGAGGTTATATGGGAGAAGGCAGGAGAATGGACAGATGATAATTTTCCAATATTCTATAGATTCAGGATCAGTTCCTGTGGATTGCAGGGTAGCTAATGTTATCCCACTTTTTAAGAAAGGTGGGAGAGAGAAAACAGGGAATTATAGACCAGTTAGCCTGACATCGGTGGTGGGGAAGATGCTGGAGTCAATTATAAAAGATGAAATAGCGGCACATTTGGATAATAGTAACAGGATCGGTCCGAGTCAGCATGGATTTACGAAGGGGAAATCATGCTTGTCTGATCATCTGGAATTTTTTGATGATGTAACTCGGGAAATGGACAAGGGAGAGCTAGTGGATGAAGTGTACCTGGGCTTTCAGAAAGCATTTGATAAGGTCCCACATAGGAGATTAGTGGGCAAAATTAGGGCACATGGTATTGGGGGTAGAGTGGTGACATGGATAGAAAATTGGTTGGCAGACAGGAAACAAAGAATAAGGATTAACGGGTCCCTTTCAGAATGACAGGCAGTGACCAGTGGGGTACCGCAAGGCTCGGTGCTGGGACCCCAGCTATTTACAATATATATTAATGATTTAGATGAAGGGATTACAAGTAACAGTAGCAAATTTGCAGATGACACAAAGCTGAATAGCTGTGTGAACTGTGAGGAGGATGCTATGAGAATGCAGGGTGAATTAGACAGGTTGGGTGAGTTGGCAGATGCTTGGCAGATGCAGTTTAATGCAGATAAATGTGAGGTTATCCACTTTGGTGGCAAAACAGGAAAGCAGATTATTATCTAAATGGTGTCAAGTAGGGAAAGGGGCAAGTACAATGGGATCTGCGGGTCCTTATTCATCAGTCTATGAAAGTAAGCATGCAGGTACAGCAGGCAGTGAAGAAAGCGAATGGCATGTTGACCTTCATAACAAGAGTAGTTGAGTATAGGAGCAAAGAGGTCCTTCTGCAGTTGTACAGGGCCCTAGTGAGACCACACCTGGAGTATTGTGTGCAGTTTTGGTCTCCAAATTTGAGGATGGACATTCTTGCTATTGAGGGATTGCAGCATATGCTGAGAGAATGGTGTGGCTGGGCTTGTATACTCTGGGATTTAGAAGGATGAGAGGGTATCTTGTTGAAACATTTAAGATTATTAAGGGTTTGGACGCTAGAGGCAGGAAACACGTTCCCGATGTTGGGGGAGTCCAGAACCAGGGGCCACAGTTTAAGAATAAGGGGTAAGCCTTTTAGAACAGAGACGAGGAAACACTTTTTCACACAGAGAGTGGTGAGTCTGTGGAATTCTCTGCCTCAGAGGGTGGTGGAGGCCGGTTCTCTGTATACTTTCAAGAGAGAGCTAGATAGGGCTCTTAAAGGTAGCCCTATCAGGGGATATGGGGAGAAGGCAGGAACCGGGTACTGATTGTGGATCACCAGCCATGATCACATTGAATGGCGGTGCTGGGTGGAAGGGCCAATTGGCCTACTCCTGCACCTATTGTCTATTGTCTATTGTCAGCCATGGTGGGGTAGACTTGATGGGCCGGATGGCCTAATTCTACTCCTATTCCTTATGACCTTATGAACCTAAACTTTCCCTTCTCAACTTAAACCTCTGTCTTCTGGTACTCGATTCCCCTACTGTGGGCAAGAGACACTGTATTTAAAGTGATGCCCTCTGCTCTTTGATATCTCTACACTCGGGAAAGGTTCTGTCTATGCCTCTCATCATTTTATAAACTTCCTTAAAGGAAGGTTTAGTTTAGATGCAGCATGGAAACAGAGCCATCAGCTCATCAAGTCCGTGCCGACCAGCGATTCCCTGTACTTTAGTTCTATCAAACACTCTAGGGTCAATTTATAAATCCAATTAACCCACAAACCTGCACGTCTTTGGAGTGTGGGAGGAAACCGGAGCTCCCGGAGAAAACTCACGCAGATCACGAGTAAAATGCATAACCTCTTTGCAGACAGCACCCGTAGTCAGGATCGAACCCTGGTCTCTGCCGCTGTAGGGCAGCAACTCTACCGCTGTGCCACCATGCCGCCAGTCACTCAATCGAGTGTGGATAAACTAGAGATAGACACAAAAAGCTGGAGTAACTCCGCGGGACAGGCAGCATCTCTGGAGAGAACGGAAGGATGGGTGACGTTGCGGGATAAACTGGACCCGCATTTATAACAGGTCAGGAAGCACTGCACTGCCCTCTGGTGGCTGCCCTCCAAAGATCAGCAAAACATCCCGACCACACTGACACTCACTGTCTATAATGGAATTCTTTGCTTTGGAATTCACATTGCTCCGATTCAATTTTACTATCGCCTATAATATGGGGCATTTGCTTGGGAAGTCTAGCTGATTCTATTTCAATGACTTATAGAGTCATACAACGTGGAAATAGGCTCCTTCAGCCCAACTTGTGTCAGAAGAAACTGCAGATGCTGGTTTAAACTGTAGCTGTGCTGTCTGTCCCGCTGAGTTACATAGAAACATAGAAAATAGGTGCAAGAGTAGGCCATTCGGCCCTTCGAGCCTGCACCGCCATTCACTGTGATCATGGCTGATCATCCAAACTTCAGCCCAACTTGCCCACACCGACCAACATGTCTCATCTACGCTAGCCCCATCTGCCTGTGTTTGGCCCATATCCCTCTAAACCTATCTATTCATGTACCTGTTTAAATGTTTCTTAAACATTGCAATGTTACCTGCCTCAACTACCTCCTCCAGCAGCTCGTTCCACACACCCACCACCGTTTGTGTAAAAAGGTAACCCCTCAGGTTCCCATTAAATCTTTCCCCCTTCACCTTAAACCTATGTCCTCTGGTTCTCAATTCCCCTTCTCTGGACAAATGACTCGGTGCATTTACCCAAAGGTGCATTTAAGGGCGGTCACGGTGGCGCAGCGTTAGAGTTGATGCCTTACAGCGCTTGCAGCGCCGGAGACCCGGGTTCCATCCTGACTATGGGTGCCGTCTGTGTGGAGTTTGTACGTTCTCCCCGTGATCTGCGTGGGTTTTCTCTGAGATCTTAGTTGGAGGACGTACAAACTCCGTACAGACAGAGCCCTTAGTCAGGATCGAACCCGGGTCTCTGGCGCTGTAAAGGCAGCAACTCTAACGCTGCTCCGCTGTGCCACCCCTTAAGCCCACTAGACCTAAGTCCAAATGCAAGGTCTCCACTGGAAACGTCAACCATCTCCCTGCCTCTATAGTTGTTACGGGCTCACTGAGTTAGAAAACATAGAAAAGAAAAAATAGGTGCAGAAATAGGCCATTCGGCCCTTCGAGCTAGCACTGGCATTCAATATGATCATGGCTGATCATCCAAAATCAGTACCCTGTTACTGCTTTCTCCCCACATCCCTTGATTGCATTAGCCCTAAGAGCTATATCCACTCTCTCTTGAAAACATCCAGTGAATTGGCCTCCACTGTCTTCTGTGGCAGAGAATTCCACAGATTCACAACTCTCTGGGTGAAAAGGTTTTTCCTCATCTCAGTCCGAAATGGCCTACCCCTTACTCTTAAACAGTGACCCCTGGTTCAGGACTCCCCCAACATCGGGAACATTTTTCCTGCATCTAGCATCGGGAAAATTTTTCCTCCATCTAGCATCGGGTACATTTTTCCTGCATCTAGCATTTCGTTGTCTCTGTACTGTACACTGCACAATAACAATAACGTTTGAATCTTGAACTTGAATCTTGAATCTTTATTTTTTACCAAGTGAGGCACAGCTGTTCCAATGTGGACGATCCTTAAACAAACCTTAAGCTTTAAACAAACCCCAACCTATTGTCCCAGTTTGCTCAACATACAAGGCCTCATATTGCAAAAGATATTTATTTTCAAGGTGTCATGTCAACATAACCTAAATTTGATAGGCAACTCAATCTTATCCATTGAGGATTATCTAATCTTAAATTGCACAAAACCAATAGGACTCTTGGAGTTTAATCCGATAAATGTGAGGTGTTGCATTTTGGCAAGACAAACCAGGGCAGGACTCACACTGTAAATGTTAGGGACCTGGGAAGTGTTTAGTTTAGTTTAGTTTAGTTTAGAGAGTGCAGAAACAGGCCATTCGGCCCACCGACCAGCGATCCCCGCACATTAACATCATCCTACATTTATACCAAGCTAATTAACCAACAAACCTGTACGTCTTTGGAGTGTGGGAGGAAACCGAAGATCTCAGAGAAAACTCACACAGGTCACGGGGAGAACATACAAACTCCGTACAGACAGCGCCCGTAGTCAGGATCGAACCCGGGTCTGGCGCTGTAAGGCAAGGCAAGGCAACTTTATTTATATAACACATTTCATACACGAGGCAGACTCAAAGTGCTTCACATAAAAACATTTCATACAATAAATGAAATAATAAAATGAAATAAAATAGAAGAACTAAAAGAAAAGAAAAGCAAAATTAAAAATGCATTATAAAAAGTGCAAAAGTTAAAAGTGCAATGTAGTTAAGATTTAGCTGAAAGCTAAAGTAAACATAAAAGTTTTCAGTCTTGTTTTAAAAGTGGTCAAAGTTGAGGCAAGTCTTAAATCTTCAGGAAGTTTATTCCAGCTATTTGTTGCATAGTAACTAAATCCTGCTCTCCCATGTTTTGTATTTACTCTGGGAATCACTAGCAGATTGGTTTCAGAAGATCTTAGCGGTCTAGAAGGCTTATATAGTGGAAGCATGTCAGTGATATACTTTGGCCCTAAACCATGTAGTGATTTATAGGTGAGCAGCAGGATTTTAAAATCAATTCTCTGACATACAGGGAGCCAATGTAAGGATTTAAGAATTGGTGTAATATGCTCAAATTTTTTGGTCTTTGTTAGAACTCTAGCAACAGCGTTCTGAACAAGCTGTAGCTGCCTGACAGTTTTTTTTGGAAGACCTGCAAGGAGACCGTTACAATAATCTAGCCTACTATTAATAAAGGCATGTACAAGTTTTTCTAAGTCTTGAGCTGACATGAGTCCTCTTAATCTTGCTATGTTTTTGAGGTGATAGTAGGCCGATTTTGTTACTGATTTGATGTGACTGTCGAAATTTAAATCTGAATCCATAATGACCCCAAGATTTCTGGCTTTGTTTGAAGTTTTCAGGGACAGAGAGTGAAGGTGTTGGGTTACTTTAAGCCTTTCTTTTTTAGCACCAAAAACAATTATCTCCGTTTTGTCCTTATTTAGTTGGAGAAAATTTTGGCACATCCAGTCTTTGACTTGCTCAATGCACTGGCACAACAGATCTATGGGGCGATAGTCATTTGGTGATAGCGCTACATAGATTTGAGTGTCATCGGCATAGCAGTGGTGGTCAATATTATTATTTCGCATGATTTGCCCTAGTGGGAGCATGTAGATGTTGAATAAAGAGGGCCCTAAGATCGAACCTTGCGGTACTCCACACGTCACGTTGGTTGGTTCTGATCCAAAGTCGCCAATGGAAACAAAATAGTTCCTATCTTGTAGATATGACCTGAACCAACTTAAGACTGTGCCTGAGAGCCCCACCCATTTTTCCAACCTGTCCAAAAGTATTGAGTGATCAACAGTGTCGAATGCAGCACTGAGGTCTAATAGCATTAATATTGAAACTTTGCCAGAGTCTGTGTTAAGACGGATGTCGTTTACAACTTTAATAAGAGCGGTCTCGGTGCTATGTAAGGCAGCAAATCTACCGCTGCGCCACCAGGCCACTCTTACCACCATTGTAGAACAGAGAAACCCAGCGGTGCAGGTACATAGACCATGGGATTCATTGCCACAGTCGGCTGTGGAGGCCAAGTCAAAAGATTTTTTGAAAGTGGAGATTGATAGATTCTAGATTAGTGCGGGTGTCTGGGGTTATGGGGACAAGGCAGGAAAATGGGGTTGAGAGGGAAAGATAGACGATTGAGTGGCAGAGTAGACTTGAAGGGCCTAATGGCCTAATTCTGCTCCGAGAACTTGTGAACATATGAATGAAAGTGGTGATTCAGGTGGATAGGGCGGAGAAGAAGGAATTTAGTATTCTTGCCTTCATCAGCCAGGGTATTGAGTACAAGAGTTATGCTGTTCAAGAGGTTGGTAAGGATACAATTGGATTAATGTATAAGTGTTCTGTTATATGAAGAATATCACTAAACTTGAAATGGTACAAAAACAATCTTATAGAAAAAATCTTTTAGAAGTGTACAAAATCATAGGAGGCATAGATCAGGTAAATGCGTAGAGTCTCTTGCTCAGATTAGGGGAATCGAGAACCAGAGGACATAGGTTTAAGATGAGGGGGGGACAGATTTAATAGGAACCCGAGGGGTAACTTTCTCACAAAGGGTGGTGGGTGTATGGAATGAGATGCCGGAGGAGGAAGTTGAGGCAGGTATTATCATTTAAGGAACATTTAGACAGGTACATGGACATGGTAGAGTAAAGGGCCTGTCCCACTGTATGAGGTAATTCAAGAGTTATCCCGAGTTTCCCCTGATTCAAACTCGGAGATTTACGGTAATAGCCAATCGTAGGTACTCGGGGCTCTCCTGGACATTTTTCAACATGTTGAAAAAACATCATGAGCTTACCGCATTTCCCGAGTACCTGCCGTTAACGTTACGAGCCGCTAAGAGACGTCCCGAGCTTCGACGTACCCGCTACGCACATTCTACGTACTTACCACGAGTTTGATTTTATTTTAAATTCGGGAGAGCTCTTGGGTAAACTCGTATAGTGGGACAGGCCCTTTAGAGGGATATGGGCCAAACGCAGGCAGGTGGGACTACTGTAGATGGGACATGTTGGCCGGTGTGGGCAAGTTGAGCCGAAGGGCCTGTTTCCACACTGTATCACTCTATCAGTGCTGACTCACTTGCCTATTGTATGAGTCAGTTAATGATTCAACGGCATCATAAGATACCAGGTCCCTTATCCTTCCACGGCAAAGGAAGGCAAGAGCCTGGGCCAGGACAACCTCTTCTGGATTTGCTGGCCAGAGGAACACCGCACAATGGCGTTCAATGGAAAATACAAACTGCAGAGCCAGGAAAACTTTGTGCCTTTTATGAAAGCTCTTGGTAAGTGAATCCTTTCATTGTCTAGTAGCTGCATGCCCGATCATAGAACATAGAACAGTACAGCACAAGAATAGGTCTACAACGTCCGTGTCAAACATAATTAGGTATGCACGGTGGTGCAGCGGTAGAGTTGCTGTCTTACAGTGCTTGCAGAGCCAGAGATCCGGGTTCGATCCCGACTATGGGCACTGCCTGTACGGAGTTTGTACATTCTCCCTGTGACCTGCCTGGGTTTTCTCCGAGATCTTCAGTTTCCTCCCACACTCCAAAGACGTGCTACAGGTTTGTATGTTAATTGGCTTGGTATAAGTGTAAATTATCCTTGGTGTGTGTAGGGCAGTGTTAATGTGCGGGGATCGCTGGTCGGTGCGGACTCAGTGGGCCAAAGTGGCTTGATTCCGCAATGTATCTCTAAACTAAACTAATGCCGATACCATCACTTATCTACCTGCACAGAGCCACATTCCCCACAAATCCATATGCCTATCCTTTCCTTTTAAATGCCTTGAATGGAGGGGAAGATGCTCCTCAAACTGCGGAGCATCCTGGACAATACAGCTCACCCCCTCCATGACACACTGGTCAACCTGAGGAGCATCTTCAGCAACAGACTGGTTCCACCAAGATGCAGCACAGAACGCCACAGGAAATCCTTCTTCCCTGTGGCTATCAAACTGTACAACTCCTTCCCCTTCTGTCGTGGCTGTAGGAAAGAACTGCAGATGCTGGTTTAAATTGAAGGTAGACACAAAAATGCTGGAGTAACTCAGCAGCATATCTGGACAAAAAGAATGGGCGACGTTTCGGGTCGAGACCTTCTTCAGACTGATATCAGGGGGAGTGAGTGGGACAGAGATAAAATGTAGTTGGAGACAGTAAGATAGGTGGGAGAACTGGGAAGGGGAAGGGGATGGAGAGAGAGAGAGAGAGAAAGCAAGGGCTAATTGAAGTTAGAGAAGTCAATGTTCATACTGATGGGGTGTAAGCTGCCCAAGCGAAATATGAGGTGCTGTTCCACCAATTTGCCCTGGGCTTCACTCTGACAGTGGTGGAGGCCCAGGACAGAAAGGCCAGTGTGGGAATGGGAGGGGGAGTTGAAGTGATCACCCGTTTCTACAGCCATGTGTATATCTAATAGCCTCTTAAATGTCCCTATTGAATCTGCCATGCCCATTTCATGTCCGCAATGTCACACACCCTATAACAAGTGAACAATATGAATATCAATGATAAACGAGGATCAGAACCAGGGGCCACAGTTTAAGAACAAGGAGTAAGCCATTTAGAACGGAGACGAGGACACACTTTTTCACACAGATAGTGGTGAGTCTGTGGAATTCTCTGCCTCAGAGGGCGGTGGAGGCAGGTTCTCTGGATGCTTTCAAGAGAGAGCTAGATAAGGCTCTTAAAAATAGCGGAGTCAGGGGATATGGGGAGAAGGCAGGAATGGGGTACTGATTGGGGATGATAGAAACATAGAAATTAGGTGCAGGAGTAGGCCATTCGGCCCTTCGAGCCTGCACCGCCATTCAATATGGTCATGGCTGATCATCCAACTCAGTATCCCGTATCTGCCTTCTCTCCATACCCTCTGATCCCCTTAGCCACAAGGGCCACATCTAACTCCCTCTTAAATATAGCCAATGAACTGGCCTCGACTACCCTCTGTGGCAGGGAGTTCCAGAGATTCACCACTCTCTGTGTGAAAAAAGTTCTTCTCATCTCGGTTTTAAAGGATTTCCCCCTTATCCTTAAGCTGTGACCCCTTGTCCTGGACTTCCCCAACATCGGGAGCAATCTTCCTGCATCTAGCCTGTCCAACCCCTTAAGAATTTTGTAAGTTTCTATAAGATCCCCTCTCAATCTCCTAAATTCTAGAGAGTATAAACCAAGTCTATCCAGTCTTTCTTCATAAGACAGTCCTGACATCCCAGGAATCAGTCTGGTGAACCTTCTCTGCACTCCCTCTATGGCAATAATGTCCTTCCTCAGATTTGGAGACCAAAACTGTACGCAATACTCCAGGTGTGGTCTCACCAAGACCCTGTACAACTGCAGTAGAACCTCCCTGCTCCTATACTCAAATCCTTTTGCTATGAAAGCTAACATACCATTCGCTTTCTTCACTGCCTGCTGCACCTGCATGCCTACTTTCAATGACTGGTGTACCATGACACCCAGGTCTCGCTGCATCTCCCCTTTTCCTAGTCGGCCACCATTTAGATAATAGTCTGCTTTCCTGTTTTTGCCACCAAAATGGATAACCTCACATTTATCAGCCATGATCACATTGAATGGCGAATGGCCTACTACTGCACCTATTGTCTATTGTCTATTGGATCGTACAGAATCTTCTTCTTGCGTTTGAGGCAGCAGAAGTTATGTAACGCCCTCCAGGCGCTGTAGCCAGTTAGGCCTTCCGCATTCGGCTGCAGCAGGGTGATGCCGTCCGGGTCGACATCTGTAGGCGCCTGCCCTAGAAAGGGCGCATGCTCCGGGTTGGCGCTAAGCCGCGGCGACTGAGGGTTGCATTAGGGCTGCAAGCTGCAGCAACTGAGGTTGCATTAGGGCTGCAAGCTGCAGCAACTAAGGTTGCATTAGGGCTGCAAGCTGCAGCAACTGAGGTTGCATTAGGGCTGCAAGCTGCAGCAACTGAGGGTTGCATTAGGGCTGCAAGCTGCAGCAACTAAGGTTGCATTAGGGCTGCAAGCTGCAGCAACTGAGGTTGCATTAGGGCTGCAAGCTGCAGCAACTGAGGGTTGCATTAGGGCTGCAAGCTGCAGCAACTGAGGGTTGCATTAGGGCTGCAAGCTGCAGCAACTGAGGGTTGCATTAGGGCTGCAAGCTGCAGCAACTGAGGTTGCATTAGGGCTGCAAGCTGCAGCAACTAAGGTTGCATTATTCCTGCTGCTGTCTCTGTATGTTGTCGTTCATCCTGACTGAGGTCAGTTGACAGGGTTCACCACGAGGACGCCAACACCATAAGCCCCAATTCCACAATCAATTTAATTCGCTGAATTCTAACTTTGAGCTGGGTAAATATTTTAGAGTCATGAAATAGTTTCTGGGTATGAAATAGTTTAATGTGTGAACTCTCATGTCCTGTACAGATGCTTAAACTCAACTAGCATCGCCCAAACTTGTTGGGCCTCAAACCCTAGTGAATGAACATGTCAGCATTGAAATGGGCTGCTCATTTTAGACTGTAGAGATACTGTACAGTGCGGGAACTGGCCCTTTCAGTCCACCGAGTATGCGCCGACCATCGATCACCCCTCCATACACCAGCATGATCCTACACACTAGGGACAAGTTACAATTTTACAGAATCCAATTATCCTACAAACCTGTACGTCTTTGGAGTGTGGGAGAAAACTGAAGATCTCAGGGAAAACCCACGTGGTCCCGGGGAGAAGGTACAAACTCCATACAGACAGCGTCCGTAGTCAGGATGGAACCTGGCGCTGTGAGGCAGCAACTCTACCACTGTGCAGCTGTAACACTCAAGTTAGGGTCTAAGCTTTCTTTTAAGTGGAGCGATGACCAGTCATCTATTTCTCTCCAACAATGGGTTCAGACTGGCAAGTCAGTATCTATATTTAGATTCACAGTCTATTTTTAGCTTCATACTATATAGAAATAAACCTATTTTCCCTGAAGAATGAGGACATCTTGGATGTCTTGGTGTAGGACACCTCATCTTGGGCACAGATGCGGCGTTGACTGAGGAATTTGGAGTAGGGGATAGAGTCTTTGCAGGAAGCGGGGTGGGAAGTGTTGTCCAGATAGCTGTGGGAATCGGTAGGTTGTAATAGATGTCACAAGATAGTCTGTCTCCTGTGGTGGGGACGGTGAGATTGGGATAGGGAAAAGAGGTGTCCGAGATAGTCCTGGAAAATGTGAGGGCAGGGTGAAGTTAGTGGTGAAGTTAATAAAGTCGATGAGTTCTGCATGGGTGCAGGAGACAGCCCCGGATGCAGTCGTCAATATAGCGGAGAAAGAGTTGGGAAATAGGGCCAGTGTACGCCTGAAATAAGGACTGTTCAACGTACTCGACCAAAAGATCTCTTTAGACTTCAGACTTTAGAGAAACACTTAAAAACTGGCCCTTTTGTCCCACCGAGTCCGCACCGACCAACGATCCCCTCGCACACTAGCACTAATCTACACACTGGGGTCGATTTATAATTTACAGAAGCCAATTAAGGAAGAAACCCCGCATGTTTTTAGAATGTGGGAACAAACCGGGGCACCCGGAGAAAGCCCACAAGATCACTGGGAGAATGTACGAATTCCATACAGACAAGACCCGTGGTCAGGTTCGAACCAGGGTCTCTGGCACTGTAAGGCAGCAACTCTACCGCTGCGCCACCGTGCCGCGGCATGCTGTGTGCACGCAATACACACAGCCGGGCAGTCACGGTGGCGCAGCGGTAGAGTTGCTGCCTGACAGCGAATGCATCACCGGAGACCTGGGTTCGATCCCGATGACGGGCGCTGTCTGTACAGAGTTTGTATATTCTTCCCGTGACCTGCGTGGGTTTTCTCTGAGATCTTCAGTTTCCTCCCATATTCCAAAGATGTACAGTACAGGTTTGTAGGTTAATTGGCTTGGTAAATGTAAAAATTGTCCGTAGTGGGTGCTAATGTGCGGGGATCGGTCGGTTCGGACCCGGTGGGCCGAAGGGCCTGTTTCCGTGCTGTATCACTAAAACCTAAAGCTAATACGTGGTGTCTTGTGTGATTTGCAGGTGGGCTAATGGATCAAATGTGTTTGGTTTTGGCCATATCCCCTGTTGCTGATGTTACCAGTTAAAGACCACCTTGTTCAATTTCCAGGTATCCCTAATGACCTGATCGAGAAAGGGAGACACGTCAAGAGTGTTACTGAAATTGTCCAAACTGGAGACCACTTCAAGGCCACTGAAACCAAGGGCAGTGAAACGATTGTTAATGAGTTTACCATTGGAGAGGAGATGGAAGTCCCGGGTCCCACTGGGGAATTGATTAAGGTAACCCTTCTCTGCGTTAAGTGCATACATCCGTTTCTTCTGCCCAGTTTTAGGAGATCGTAGGAGGTCGTAGGTAGGTCGTAGGAAGGTCATAGCAGGCCGTGATAATAGTCGTAGGTACTCGTGGCTCAAGTAGGTCGGGCGTTTTTCTAGCCTGATGAAAAATGTCCGCGAGTAAAAAAGGTCGTGAATTAGGTCGTGAAAGTGGGACAGCTCCTTTAGTAGGTATGTTACAATACTTACCTTCAGCGGCGCTGCAGTTCTGCCACTAGCCGTGTGTGCGATTTTGGCGCATTTGAGCGGGGGGGGGGGTTTAAACGCGTTTTTCTCCGACCTTGTCCTGTATTATATTTTGTTGGAGTGCAAGCTTTTGCTGAAGAATTGTTCCGACGGCCGTTCTGTGTCTTTTTTTTAAAAATTCGCCCGACAAGTTCATCTCTGCAGTAATTTTAAAATCAGCTTCTGAAGCCGTCAATGCCACTGCCAATGACAGATTTTACGTAGGGGACAGGTAAAACAAAGTTGTTTATTTTTATGTATAAAAGTGTTTCTTAAGATGCCTTTAATTCACATTTTAAGCTGCGAAACGGTGATTTTTCCCCCCAATACGAAACAGTAGTATTTTTGCTGCTGATACGGGTTTAAATTCACCACAACCGCAACGTTCCAATTGATCGCGTTCCAGAAAAACCCACTCGCAAGGTGATTTAAATGGCCATTAATTTACAGGTATTGAACATTAAATTCCTTCCATTTGGCCTATAAACCTATGACAATGAGATTTAAAAATTATGTTATATTGTGAATTCTTGTGTGAATGTTATTTGGACACTTAGGCTATTTAAAAATGTTAATCTATTCTTAAGAAATGGATAGATGTTTAGATCTAGTAATTGAATTTTGTAATTAGCTACAATTGGGTAACTAACTAATTATATGCTTTAATTTCAAGTAATCTAAGTAAGATTGTTTCATATTTGTTTTCAGAATGCTTCAATCTATAATCACTGAACATCTATTTCTGTTCTCTTAAGTTTTAAGAAAGTTATGGCCATTTGACTGTCCTCGATCACAGCTTTTGTGTTAAGTCAATGGAAAAGCAATAGGGAACAAGATGCTAATTTCCGAGTATGAAAATGGCCATAACCTTTTTTTAAACTGAAGATATGAAAGTGAATTAGGTGACAAATTAAACTCCTTTTTATGCTTTATCTGATGGGATAAATTACAGACTTGATTTTTAAAATCTCAAATACCTTTAGGCAGCAACTCTACCGCTGTGCCACCGTGCCACGACTGCCCATATATATGCGGGCTGTCCATAAACAGGGAGTAGGTAAACCAGGGAGGGCTGGTACTTGTGAACTTGAATTGCCAGTCAAGATTTCCAAGAGTTTATTTGTAACCACTTTATTTCTTACTGTTGTAGGGTTTAGTCAACGCTGTGGGGAACAAGAAACTTCTTGCCAAGATGCAAAACATTACTGCGGTCATAGAGATAATCGGAGACCAATTGGTTATTGTAAGTAACCTTTCCCCGTGGTGTGGTGTTTCCTGCATAACGAGCTTTGGTGTTGATCTTTTTAAAAAAAAATTCTTAACCAACACAAGAGAACACAAAGTGTTGGAGTCACTCAGCAGATCAGGTAGAATCTCTGGAGAACATGGACAGGTGACATTTCAGGTTGAGACCCTTCTTCAGACTCCGGGTCTTTTTCTATGGGAAGTAGTCCTTGAATCCCAGTGATGCCCCCACCTCCCATCTCCAACACTCCCCTCTGTGAGACTCTTAACCAAGCTAAGGTTTTGGACAACGTTCGGCGACCAGCGATCACCCCTACACTAACACTATCCTACACACACTAGGGACAATTTACAATTTTACCAAAGACAATTAACTTAGAAACCTGTACATCATTTGGAGTGTGGGAGCAAACTGGAGCGCCTGGAGAAAACCCACGTGGTCACAGGCAGAACGTACAAACACCATACAGACAGCACCCGTAGTCAGGATCGAACCCGGGTCCCTGGTGTTGTGAGGCAGTAACTACCGCTACCCCACTTTGTTACCGAAGGTCATAGCGCTATATAGCACTGAAACAGACCATTCGGCCCAACTCGTCCATGCCAGCCAAGTTTCCTCACTGAGTGAGACACATTTGCCTGCGTCTGGCCTGAAACCTTTCCAACCATGCACCTCGCTAAGTGTCCTTTAAATGCCGTAAAGTTACCCACTGTATATCTATCGATTCTTCTGGCATCTCTTTCCTGCTGCACACCACCCTCTGTGTCAAAATGCTGCCCTTTAGGTCCCCTTGCGTGGACATGTTGGGCCGAAGGGTGTGTTTCCGTTGTAGCCAGTCCAAACTTTGTGATCAAATGGTTACTTTATTTGGTGAGATAAGTTTGACATACATGTGCGTTTGGGACTCACTGACATATTGAGTCATTGCTGCTGCTGCTGCTGAGCTAGGGTGTTGACTCGAGCTCAGCTACCTGTTGACTGGTGATCTCAAGGTAAGATCTGCCGATGTAGCAGGACACCCCCTTAACTCATGACGTCACGTGACAGTCCTGGTAACCACTGACGAGGGTTCGACAGTGAGTGGTCGGACCATCAGGTGATGCCACACCATGCTGTATAACTCTATGTCTTTAGACATGGGGACCAGTTCTAGTCCCCTTTAAATCTTTCCCCTCCCACCTTATGGCCTACATCTGTCCCCCTAAACCTCTACCCTCTAGTTTTAGACTCCCCTACCCTGAGGAAAATACTACTGCTATTCATAGAAACAGACAATAGGTGCAAGAGTAGGCCATTCGGCCCTTCTAGCCAGCACCACCATTCAATATGATCATGGCTGATCATACACAATCAGTTCCTGCTTTCCCCCCATATCCCTTGATTCCTTGATTCCTTTAGCTCTAAGTGCTAAATCTAACTCTCTTCAAAACATCCAGTGAATCGGCCTCCACTGCTTTCTGTGGCAGATAATTCCACAGATTCACAACTCTCTGGGTGAAAAGGTTTTTCCTCAGCTCAGTCCTAAATGGCCGACCCCTCATAAGATCATAAGTGATCGGAGCAGAATTAGGCCATTCAGCCCATCAAGTCTACTCCGCCATTCATTCATGGCTGATCTATCTCCCTGTCTATCTAACCCCATTCTCCTGCCTGCTCCCCATAGCGTCTGATACCTGTACTAATCTCTGCTCCTCATGACTCTATCTACTATCCCAGCTCTCAGCAACCCAGTGGACAAATACCCAATTTATTAATTCTATTATGACTCAAACTCTCCAGACCCAGTTCTTGGGCCCCCTTTGGTCATGGCTGACCATGGGTGGCTCCACGGTTGGAGAACGCCAATGCGTGGCTTTGTTTAATGTGGGGAGACTGGTGCACAGACAGCCACCACACGGTCCTTGACAGATCTGGGTCAGGATCCAGTGGCATGAAGTCGAAGATGACCGGAGACCTTTTTCTGCTGCAGCCTTCATCCGCCTTCCCAGCCGTTGTGACGCTCCACTAAGGTCAGCCATCGTCTTCTACTGTTCCACCGTTGAGGACTTGGTTGGATTGCTCATTGTCAAAGACCTCCCCCTCTACCTTACCGCCATGGCTCCAGACGGCATCGCACTCAGGATCTCAGGTCCACACAAGCTTCTCCACCACGACAAGGTGACAATCCACGGAGAAGTACCAAGTAACACCTTAATAAATATTATCTGCACCCTTTCCAGTTTAATGACCTCCATTCTATAGTATGACCAGAACTGCACACAGACTCCATCTACAATTCATTCTGCCTCAGAAAAGCAGCCAACATAATCCAACAATTGAAGAATCCAAACAAACCAAGTATCTTGGCACCAAATTGCAGAATGATCTGCGTTGGAATGGTCAGACTCATCATGCAACGGTGAAAGCAACAGGTGTCCTAAACTTTCTGAGGCGCAACTTTCATCATTGTTCAACTTCTGTCAAGAAGAAGCTATACTTCACCCTCGTTAGACCTCTTTTGGACTACACAGTTGCAGCATGGGACCCATACACAATTAAAAACATTTCTTCCATCGAACGTGTCCAAAGACAGGCAGCTCGATTTGTTACTAACACCTATGAGAGAGAAGCGAGTGTCACCAAACTTCTGAATTCTCTGGGGTGGAACCCTCTTCAAGACAGACGTGAAGCTCACCGTTTGACCTGTTTTTACAAAATGTTAAATGGTCAGCTAGACATAGACTACAAGACCTACACCAAACCCAAACCAATTAGGAGCAGACGAGGGCATTCGATCCAATTTGTGATCCCAGCTACAAAGACAGATGTGTACAGCAATTCGTTCTTCCCCCGCACAATTAAAGCATGGAATAATCTCCACCCTACTATAGTTACCCAACCAGATGCAACTAAATTTAAAGTAGCTCTTTCTTCCCAATAACCCTTTCTGGCTTAAGCCCTCCCTTCGCCACCTCCAGTTTAAATTCCATTTGGAATATTTTGGAGGACCAAGAAACCAAGAAGAACCAAGATAATCAAAGACTTGTCTCAGCCTGGTCATTCCTTTTTCTCCCCATCTCGCCTGGCTGAAGGCACAGAAGCTTGAAAGTGCACACCACCAGACTCAGGAACAGTTTCTTCATCTCTGTTATCAGGCTTCTGAACGATCTTTCCATAAGCTATGGTTGGAGAATTCACCTCTACCCCATTGCAGACATTGGACTTTGTCCATGGAACTGATGCACTACAATGCTGAGAACTATATCCTGCACTCTGTATCTTCCGCTTTGCACTATCTATTGCATTTGAGTTTGACTTAATTGTATTTTTGTTTGGTATTAACTGATCTATTTGGATTCATAAGATCATACTTCCATAAGACCATTCAACCCATCACGTCTACTCTGCCATTCAATCATGGCTGATCTATCTTCCCCTCTTAACCCCACTCTCCTGCCTTCTCCCCATAACCTCTGACACCCGTACTAATTGAGAAACTATATATCTCTGCCTTAGAATATATCCATTGACTTGACCTCCACAGCCTTCTGTGGCAATGCATTTCACAGATTCACCACCCTCTGTCCAAAGATAACAGACTAAATAAAATGTTTGTATGGATAGCTTACAAATCGGTGGCGCAGTAGTAGAGTTGCTGCCTTACAGCACTTGCAGCACCGGAGACCCGGGTTCGATCCCGACTACGGGTGCTGTCTTCAAAGGCGTACAGGTATGAAGGTAAATTGGGTTGGTAAATGTAAAAATTGTCCCTAGTGTGTGTAGGATGGTGTTAATGTGCGGGGATTGCTGGTCAACGCGGACCCGGTGGGCCAAAGGGCCTGTTTCTGCTCTGTATCTCTAAACTAAACTAAAGTAAAACACAACTTTTCACTGAACCTTGGTACATGTGACAATAATAAACCTGAAACCAAACCTAAGTCTAAGTATTTATTTGGAGACATAACCCATCAATTTAGAGACTTATCCCCTAACTGCCCCCGTCTCACTCCCCTCTCTCACACCTCATACTGTCTATTTTCCCTCTACACTCTCAGTACTGATGCAGGGTCATGACTTTCATCCCCTAATTTGAGGAAGGACATTCTTGCTATTGAGGGAGTGCAGCGTAGGTTTACAAGGTTAATTCCCGGGATGGCGGGACTGTCATATGCTGAGAGAATGGAGCAGCTGGGCTTGTACACTCTGGAGTTTAGAAGGCTGAGAGGGAATCTTATTGAAACATAAGATTATTAAGGGTTTGGACACGCTAGAGGCAGGAAACATGTTTCCGATGTCGTGGGCGTCCAGAACGAGGGGCCACAGTTTAAGAATAAGAGGTAAGCCATTTGGAACGGAGACGAGGAAACACATTTTCACACAGAGAGTTGTGAGTCTGTGGAATTCTCTGCCTCAGAGGGTGGTGGAGGCTGGTTCTCTGGATACTTTCAAGAGAGCGCTAGATAGGGCTCTTAAAAATAGCGGAGTCAGGGAATATGGGGAGAGGGCAGGAACGGGGTACTGATTGTGGATGATCAGCCATGATCACAGTGAATGGCGGTGCTGGCTCGAAGGGCCTAATGGCCTACTCCTGCACCTATTGTCTATTGTCTATTATCTATGGTCTATTAACTCGCATGTTCACATTATAGTAGTAGAATTAGGCCATTCAGCCCATCGAGTGTACTCCGCCATTCAATCATGGCTGATCTCTGCCTCGTAATCCTATTTTCATGCCTTCTTCCCATAACCCTTGACACCCGTTCTAATCAAGAATTTGTCTATCTCTGCCTTAAAAATATCCACTGACTTGGTCTCCACAGCCCTTTCAAGCAATGAGCTCCAGATTAACAACCTTTTGACTAAAGAAGCTCCTCCTCCTTTATAAATGAGAGCCCTTTAATGACCTCTGGTCCTAGACTCTCCCACCAGTGGAAACATCCTCTCCACATCCACTCTATCAATGCCTGTAAGTCTCAATCTTCTAAACTCCAGCGAGTAGACTCAAATAAGTAACAATTTCAAAGCCTCCACAGATGCTACTTCACCTGCTAAGTTTCTTCAATAGTTTAGAGATACAGGGCGTAAACAGGCCCTTCGGCCCAATGAAGGCCACACCGACCAGGGATCCTTGCATATTAGCGCTACTCTATACACACTGGGGACATATTTTTACATTTAAACCAAGCCAATTAACCTACAAACCAGTACATCTTTGGAGTGAGAGAAGAAACTGAAGAACTCAGAGTAAACCCACTTTTTTTCAAAATATTTAATTGACTGGAAGCACTTTGGCTGAAAAAGATGTGAATGCAAGCTTTAAAATCTACTTACAGATCCTTTGACTTGTCTCAGAAGAAGGGTCTCGACCCGAAACGTCGCCATTCACTAAAATGTTAGCTGATCGGTCAGCTGATCAACCGGCATAAGTTGGAATTGGCTACGCTGGGCTAAATACATCAAGTCAGAGATAAACGAGTCTACTCGTTCGCCAGGGAGCTGACGACGAGAGAAAAACCTTGCCCTATCCAAAATATGATTCGAGGGCAGGTCGCAGATCTGGCTCAGTTTACGCAGCAGAACATTGGGGTCATCAGGAGATTCAGCTGGGGTTATCCGTCGGTGCATCAACCCGAAAGACCGGAACACTGCCATTAAGCGCCCACACCATCCCACTTCTGACACCATGTAAATAGTTACCAGAGACCGTGTATGCTTTAAACACATCTTTAATCAGCACTGAAACTTAACTGCGTTGAGGACGACAGGTTGTCAGTGCATCCTAGCTGCTCAGACTGGCAGTGCCGGAAACGAGTGTTAGTATAAGTGTTATAGTGGGGTGGAGTTAGTGATGCTGGCTTGGTTCACATACATCGCCCATTCCTTCTCTCCAGAGATGCTGCCTCACCTGCTGAGTTACTCCAACATTTTGCGTCTACCTTTGATTTAAACCAGCATCTGCAGTTCTTTCTTGCACAGGTTTGTAGGTTAATCGCCTTGGTATAAGTGTAAATTGTCCCAAGTGTGTGTAGGAAAGTGTTAATGTGCGGGGATCGCTGGTCGGTGTGGACTCGGTGGGCCGAAGGGCCTGTTTCCGTGCTGTATCTCTTAACTAAATTAAGCTAAATTAACTTGTCGTTACAGATAATGACCGTTGGGGACGTTGCTTTCAAGAGAATCAGTAAGAGGGTTAGTTGAAGGATGCAGAGGACCGTGTGCTACCCGCGGAATAACATTAAAAATAAAACCTTATGACAATGGCTTTTTGTCTGACTTTTTGTGCATATCTTGCATGGCATAGTACGGATCATAATCAATGATGGTCACAAAATCTGGGGTAACTAATCGGGTCAGGCAGCATCCCTGAAGGAAAAGGATGGGCGACGTTTCCAGTCGGGGCTGCCTACTTCAGACTGCCATCCGAGCGAGTCCAGGAGGACGGGAGAAGGTGTCATCGCTGGATGGTGAGAATTCCTTCCCATAGAAGAAAGCACGCAGGCGGGGCAACGGAAACCTGCACGTCTTTGGAGTGTGGGAGGAAATCGAAGCACCGGGAGAAAACCCACTTAAATGGAGGTTAGCAGCACAACTGTTTGTATCACCCTCAATGCCTATGAGTAGATTCCCAATGGGTACCCATGTATGGCCCAAAAACAAAATAGTGTCAAGGTGTAAATCATGCCATTGCTTCTAAGGATGCCCCATATAAAGCATTTTATCGGGATGCAGGGTTTGGGAACAGTTCCATCCAAGACTACAATGAATTGCGGAGAATTGTGGACGCAGCCCAGACCATCACACAAACCAAACCTCCCTTCCAATGACTCCATCTCTTCCTCACGCTGCCTCGGCAAGGCCAGCAGCGTAATCAAGGACGAGTCGCACCCTGGCCACTCCCTCTTCTCCCCTCTCCCATCAGATAAAAGATATAGAAGTATGAAAACGCACACCTCCAGATTCAGGGACAGTTTCTTCCCAGCTGTTATCAGGCAACTGAACCATCCAATCAACAAGTAGAGAACAGTACTGAGCTACGATCTACCTCATTGGAGGCCTTCCGACTATCTTTAATCAGACTTTACTGGCTTTATCTTGCACTAAACATTATTCAAGTTATTCCCTTTATCACGTATCTGCACACTGTGGATGGCTCGATTGTAATCTTGTATAGTCTTTCTGCTGACTGGTCAGCATGCAACAAAGGCTTTTCACTGTAGCTCAGTACAAGTGACAATAAACTAAACTCAACTCAATTCATATCAACTTGCTGAAAATCTGGTATGCGGCAGCACGATGGTGCAGTTAGTAGATCCATTATTCCACTAGTGCCAAAGACCCAGATTGAACCCTGATATCCCATGTTATACATGTGGAGCTTGCAGGCTCTTCCAGTGGGTTTCCTCTGGGTGCTCTGGTTTCCTCCCACATTGTAAAGAGGGGCAGGTTCACAAGTTAACGTTCAGAAGTTATAGGAGTAGAATTAGGCTATTCGGCCCATCGAGTCCACTCCGCCATTCAATCATGGCTGATCTCTGCCACCTAATCCCGTTTTCCTGCCTTCTCCCCATAACCGTTCAAATTAAGAATACGTCTATCTCTGCCTTAAAAAGTAACCACTTCTCTTGGCCTCCACAGCCCTCTGTGGCAATGAGTTCTACCGATTAACTACCCTCTGACTAAAGAAGGTTGGTGGGTTAATTTTAAATGACCTCCAGTGTGTAGGTGAGTGATAGAATCAGGGGGAATAGATGATGGGAATGTGCCGAGATTAAAAAATGGAATGAAAATGTTTGGGTTATTGTAAGTGAGTCGTTGATTGTCGACATAGACTCAATGGGCCAAAGGGCCTGTTTATGTCCTGTGTAACTCTCTCACACGTTGACTCAATGAACATAGAACATAGAACCACACCGCACAGGAACAGGCCCTTCGGTCCACAATGTCTGTGCTGAACATGATGCCAATAAATAAACTAATTTTGATTGTTATTCCTCCATTCCCTGCTTATTCACATGCCTATCTAACATCCACTTAATCACTGCTGTTGTATCTATCGCCACTACCACCCATGTCAATATGTTCCAGGCATCCACCATTCTCATTGATTCATAGAGTCATAGAGTGATACAGTGTGGAAACAGGCCCATCAGCCCAACTGGCTCACACCGGCCAACATGTCCCAGCTACACTAGTCCTACCTGTGCCCGCCTTTGGTCCATATTCCTCCAAACCTGTCCTATCCATGTACCTGTCTAACTGTTTCTTAAATGTTAGGATTCTCTATGTAAAAAACATCCCTTCTTCCCACCAACCATCAGGCTCTTGAACACAACACAACACTCACCTCAGCAACGATGACCTTCTACGGACTACAGATCTCAGTTTTTGGATTGCCATGGAAACCTAGTGTCACGGAGAATATGTGCTAGAATAAAGGCGACTTTTATATACAGAAGGCGGTGGGTACATGGAACTTTTTGAGCTGTTGTAGGAAGTGGTAGTATCAATACGTTCCTAAAGCTTACCCCCCTAGTCTAGTTCAGTAAACCCACTGACTCAAGCACTGGACCAACTAATCTTTATTTTTAGAACACAAATTCCCCAATACTATACCTAAACAACCGCAGGTTCGATCCTTGTCTCTGCCTGGCCAAGCCCTTCAGCCTTGTGCAAGCAGACACTGCCCAAACGGTCACGTTGTCCCAAGCGCCTTCCAGAAGATCGACACCGATATAAATGGGGCTGCCTTTTATAGGTCCACGAACCTTGAGGGACCAAACTGCATAGGGGTGGTTCCCCTTACAATGCAATCATACATATCAATTGCATCAATACATTATTGACAGTTCCCCAACCCAATCACGGAGAGTCTTAAATAATGTTTCTTACAGAAGCTTCTGGAAGGAAGGTAGTCAACTGAATAATGCAACATTTACCCTGGAAAAGAAAACAATTCTGCCTGGTCTTAACACTTTGGCCAATCAACAAACAGCAGGGTAACTGTCTTGCAACATTATTTACATTATTTACAATTCCTTTGCAGCAATCCAATCACAGCAATGCATTTAAGTTTAATTGCAGAGTTTTAATACAGTAGAGCTAATAGGAGTTGATGTTTCAATCCCTGTAATAAGTCGGTACTCTTGTTATTTGCAGTGGGATTGGAGTGGTGAAAGTAATAATAATAATAATAAATTTTATTTAATGGGCGCCTTTCAGACATCTCAAGGACACCTTACATAGTAATCGGAATAAAAACATATAATCGGAATAGAACAGGTAAAAAAGACATCACAGAGACACAAATTAAAAACAGAATTCAATCCAAAAACAGAAAATCAAAAACACAGTGTGAAGAGAGAGCAGCAGCAGCTAAAGCGCGCCAGCGTCCACTCTCTCTTCACGGCAGCCATCTTGGACACAGACCTACAGGACTACAATTAGACAAAAAAATCATCGCCCCCACAGTGGGTAGCACTGTGGGGGAAGGCACAATGTCCAGTCCCCACCCCATGTTCACCCCAAAGTCAGGCCTATTGAGGCCACCGCAATTGCCTCTACGGAGGCCTGATGTCCCTGGCCGTTCTCACCGGGTGGTCTTGCCGCGGCGTCGGGAGAGTCCTTTCGGCGGCTGGGCCACCTGGAACGGCCCAGTAGGGGAGGTACGTCATCGGGGTCATCAGGTGGGCACCCTCCTTCTTTGACGTTTCATTGATAAGCCCACAACATCTCCAGAGGGCTCAACGGTGATACCTGGCGTCCCAGTTACACCCCCCTCATTTCCATATCCTCCTGTCTTCATCTTGCAGCCCAATTGTTATCTCTCCTTTTGATCCAAATCCAATTGCTGCTTTTTTCTGCAGAATTTGATAATGATTTGAATGCTTGTTGGAGGGAGCGACCCCTCACCCCCATTTTCTTTAATAGCCTGGTCATAGATGTAGCAACAAATCCCCTGCATCCCACTTCGACAGGGACAATCTTGGTATTCCAGCCATTCTGGGAAGTTTCAGTTGCCTGTTCTTTTTCCTCTCATAAGCTTGTTCAACACCATCTTCCCATGGAACTGTCAATTCCACAACGTATGCCAACTCGGCTGTTGTGGACTACAGGACAATGTGTGGCCCGAGTGTTGTAGCCACAATGTCTGGGGGAAACACAAGCCTTTTTTCTAAGTCCACTTCCGTTTTCCAATCCCGAGCAGGCTGCAGAATGCTTGCATCTGTTTTCATATGTTTTAATACATATTATCAATTAGGGAGAAATGAGGAGAACACCGGGATCTTTCACCATCCTGCATATCAATCTGCGGCTCAGAGTGGCCGGCGCCATCCACAGCCTATAATTTTCCACTGACAAAGGTTAAGCAATTCTGACAAATGCAAGGATTCTACATTTTATAGTGTCTTTAATTTGGTCAATATTAACAGTAGATGTAGGTCCAATTATAATGTTTTTATAGTAGGTAACTTGGTTGGCATGGATTAGTTGGGCTAAGGAGCCTATTTCAATGCCATGTAACTCGATAATTCAGGGAGGCTCAAGGAGCTGAATGCCCCACGCCTGCTCACAGTTGTGATGTTCTTACTTCATCCCCTCTGTATTGATTCCTAATCTTTCCATTCCCTTATTCTCCAAATCCACTGGAATTTAGAAGGATGAGAGGGTATCTTATAGAAACAGAGAAAATTTCGTAAAGGATTGGACAGGCTAGATGCAGGAAAAATGTTCCCCATGTTGCCCAGAACCAGGGGTCACAGTTTAAAATAAGGAGTAAGGCATTTAGGACTGAGATGAGGAAAAACACCATCACCCAGAGAGTTGTGAATCTGTGGAATTCTCTGCGTCACGGTGGCGCAGCGGTAGAGTTGCTGCCTTACAGCGAATGCAGCGCCAGGGTTCGACCCTGACGACAGATGCTGTCTGTACGGAGTTTGTACGTTCTCCCCGTGACCTGCGTGGGTTTTCTCCGAGCTCTTTGGTTTCCTCCCACACTCCAAAGTAGGTTAATTGGCTTGGTAAATATAAAAATTGTCCCTAGTGGGTGTAGGATGATGTTAATGTGCGGGGATCACTGGCCGGCGCGGACCCAGTGAGCCAAAGGGCCTGTTTCCGTGCTGTTTCTAAACTAAACTAAACTAGAGAAGGCAGTGGAGGTCGATTCACTGTATGTTTTCAAGAGAGTGGTTTCCGCCTCTTCTTTGTTCCGGCGATTATTTCCAAAAATTCAAAGAAATAATCACCGGAACATAGAAGAAGCAGAAACCACTTTCGACCAATAGGGAGACGGACAAAATCCACCGGGAACGGCACGGAAACCTCGGGTGGGGCTCAAAGTCTCCAGAGGTTTCCGTTCAGGTTTCCTCAGTGGGACAGGGGCATTATTATCTTTGTTGATGACATCACTTCCTTTGGAGTTGTCTGTGGTCGCCACGGTGATACATCAGCTGTCATCCTTGTACATTATAGTGGGATGAGTTCAGTGGATTGACAGTAAGAGAACTTTTGAAGGATATCAATTAATATTTTTGTCATTGTCATGTGTCCCAGATAGAGCTTGCTGCAGCACAACAGAATATGTAAACATAGTATGATATGACAGAGGCAGAGATAGATCGATTCTTGATGAGTAGGGGTGTTACAGGTTATGGGGAGAAGGCAGGAGAATGGGGTTAGGAGGGAGAGATAGATCAGCCATGATTGAATGGCGGAGTAGACTTGATGTGCCGAATGAACTAATTCTGCTCCTGTCACCTGTGAACTTTCACTAATCATGCAGATCTTTTACCAATTGAGTCTTTAATTAAGATTGGTCTAGAATAGATTGTTTTGACTGGGATGCTGCAATTACTTTCTAAATTCCCCAGCAAATATCATGATTTCAATTAGCAGAAATTCCTGTTTATTCAACGATGCCACCAAACTGCTTGGCTTAAACACCCTTAAATAGTCTCTTAGTTCAGGCTTGTAAATGCATGAGCTGTGTTTGTAGTTTGAGAAAAAGGTATGGCTTTTGTATTTTCCTGCTTGCTTGCTTTAATTATTGGTCATTTTTCACATATTGGTGAGGGGATCTTGTTATTTTCTGCCTTCTGAATTGAGTTTTATTTATTGCTGTTACAATATTAAGCTGAGTATTAGTTTGTGTAGGAAGGAACTGCAGATGCTGGTTTAAACTGAAGATTGATACAAAAAGCTGGAGTAACTCAGCAGGACAGGCAGCATCTCTAGAGAAAAGGAATACTGTAAGTGATGTTTAAGAAGGAACTGCAGATGCTGGAAAATCAAAGGTAGACAAAAGTGCTGGAGGAACTCAGCGGGTGCTGCAGCATCTATGGAGCGAAGGAAATGGGCAACATTTTGGGCTGAAACCCTTCTTCAGACTGTAAGTGATGTTTTGGTTTGAGAGGGTCTCGACAGGAAATGTCATTTATTCCTTTTCTCCAGAGGTGCTGTCTGAACGTCTGAGTTACTCCAGCTTTTTGTGTCTCAGCTGAGTAATAGTTTGTGTGACTTGTCTATTTGTTCGGGGCTGTTAGTTAAGTTGTAAACTAACTGTGTATCTTTTAGATTGCAATGCTGAGTTTCCAGCTAAAGCTCTTGTATTTGTGAATCATTAAGACACTCCTTGAGCATACGTCTTATTCCGCAACGAGTACATAATCAAGGAGTAACTATGCTTCCAGCATTTGCTTTTTCTAGTCTTATGAGTGTTCTGCCTTGAGTTTTAATTGAAATTAACAATGTTGTTAATCCCTAATTATTGAGGCACTTTAGTGCTCTGGTGCTGGAGCTAAATCTTTCCTTTGGAAGGGAACTATTCCAATCAAGGGATAGATTGGGGAAGATATTTGCACTCGTAGCATTGCTCTGGAAACTACCATAGGAGGCTATTTGGCCCTTGATTCAATGATAATTGTATTAGTCACATATACACACGCACCGTGAATTTATTTTCTTGTATACAGACCTGTATTGTCATACCTATATGTATGTGCCTGATTAACCAGATGGGCTCAATGCTGGAGTAACAGCAAGTCAGGCAGCATATCTGGAGAAAAGGAATCTCTCCTGACTCTCAGTCTGAAGAAGGATCTTGAACTGAAATGTCACCCGTTTCTTTTCTCCAGAGATGCTGCCTGACCCACTGTTACTCCAGCATTTTATCCATTGTTGCTGTAAACCAACATCTGCAGTTCCTTCATACCCCGATTAGCAAAGTGTACAGAAATGGTCTTCTGAGCCCACCTGCAAGAAGTGTCAGGCTTTCGCATCATTTTCAAAAGTCCAGTGCACCTAGGTCCTACATAGACAATAGGTGCAAGCGTAGGCCATGTGGCCCTTCGAGCTATTCAATGTGATCATGGCTGATCATCCACAATTGTTACCCTGTTCCTGCCTTCCCATATCCCTTGATTCCGCTAGCCTGAGGAGCTCTATCTAACTCTTTTGAATGCATTCAGTGAATCGGCCTCCACTGCCTTCTGAGGCAGAGAATTCCACTAATTCACAATTCCTCATCTCGGTTCTAAATGGCCTACCTCCTATTCTTAAACTGTGGCCCCTGGTTCTGGACTCCCCCAACACCTCTCATCCTTCTAAATTGCAGTGAATACAAGCCCAGTCATTCCATTCTTTCATCATATGACAGACCCGCCATCCTGGGAATTAACCTCATGAACCTATGCTACAGTCCCTGAATAGCAAGAATGTCCATCCTCAAATTAGGAGAACAAAACTGCTCGCAATACTCCAGGTGTGGTCTCACCAGGGCCCTGTACAACTGCAGAAGGACCTATTTGTGCCTCTGTCACAATGAGGAATGTGCAGGAGTCACTATGGTGGATGTTTATGTTAAAATGTATTTTTGGTGTTCTGTTGCTTTTTATTTGTATATCTGACTTGGCAAATTAAATTCCTGGTATGGTGCAAAACTTGGCTAATAAAATATTATTGTAATGTACTCCACTCCTCTCATTATGAAAGCCAACATGCCTGCTTGGCTTTCTTCACTGCCTTCTGCACCTAGAAGCTTACTTTCAGTGACTGATGCACAAGGACACCCAGGTCTCGTTGCACCGCCCCTTTTTCTAATCTGACACAATTCAGACACTTGCTTTGTTCTTGACACCAAAGTGGATAACCTCACATTTATCCACATTATACTGATTTTGCCCACTCGCCCAACCTGTCCAAGTCACCCTGCATCCTTGTAACATCCTCTTCACAGTTCACACTGCCACCCAGCTTTGTGTCATTTGCAAATTTGCTAATGTTACTTTTAATTCCTTCATCTAAATAATTAATATATATTGTAAATAGCTGCGGTCCCAGGATCGAGCCTTGCGGCACCCCACTAGTCACTGTTTGCTATTCTGAAAGGGACCCATTAATTCCTACTCTTTGATTCCTGTCTGCCAACCAATTTTCTATCCATGTCAATACCCTACCCCAATACCATGTGCTCTAATTTTGCCCGCTAATCTCCTTATCAAAGGCCATTTTACATGTTACATCCTCAAAATTCCAGAAGATTAGTCGAGCAAGATTTCCCCTTTATAAATCCATGCTGACTCGGACCGATCTTGTTACCGCTATCCAAATGCGCCACTATTACATCTTTTATAATTGACTCCAGCATCTTCCCCACCACCAATGTCAGGCTAACTGGTCTATAATTCCCTGTTTTCTCTCTTCCTCCTTTCTTTAAAAAATGGGATAACATTAGCTACCCTCCAATCCACAGGAACTGATCCAGTATCAATAGAACATTGGAGAAATAATCACCAATGTGTCCACTATTTCTAGAGCCACATCCTTGAGTACCCTGGCATGCAGACCATCAGGCCGTAGGGATTTATCAGACTTCAGTCCCAATTGATGGTAGTTGTGGGAGTAGGCCCTTCGAGCCAGCACTGCCATTCAATGTGATCATGGCTGATCATCCCCATTTGAGTACCCCGTTCCTGCCTTCTCCCCATATCCCCTGACTTTGCTATCTTTAAGAGCCCTATCTAGCTCTCTTGAAAGTATCCAGAGAACCGGCCTCCATTGCCCTCTGAATCAGAGAATTCCACAGACTCACAACTCTCTGTGAGAAAAAATGTTTCCTCGTCTCCGTTCTAAATAGCTTTCCCCTTTATCTAAAACTGTGGCCCCTGGGGTATATTATGACCTGGGGTCATAATATACTGCATTAAGTCTACTTCACCATTCAATCATAGCTGATCTATCTCTCCCTCTGAACCCCATTCTCCTGCCTTTTACCCATAACCTTCTCTGTGACCCACTCCCTACAGGCCATGGTCTGCTGGGTCTTGCATTCAGCCGCAAGGGACAAGCAAGGGGATGACTCGGCAGCTCTCTCCCTGCAGGTAGTGGTCTGCTGCGTCTCCTGACCAGTGGCTAGCTCAGCAACTTTCCCTTCCCCTTCCCCCTGCAGGCCAGTGTGCTGGGAGTTTAACGTGAGATGTATGTAGTATATAAATGTGATCCAGTATAGTCGTACAGCGTGGAAACGGGCCCTTCACCCCAACTTGCCTATACTGATCAACATGTCCCATCTGCACTAGACCACCTGCCTGCATTTGCCCCATATCCCTCTAAACCTGTCCTATCCATGTATCTGTCTAATTGTTTCTTAAACATTGCAATATTTTTATAATTGTTTTCGTCCACTTCTGTGTCTGTTAATAGTTTCATTTTGACCCTCTTCCTAGATGGACTGCTTTTACTTTGAAGATGTCTAAACTTTCAAGTTGTCATTTACTAAAGCTGTCACCAGAAAGTTGACCCAAATATTGCATTTTCCATATTCCTAATGTAGCTTGGGTATCTTGGTAGAGGGTTTTTACATGATATTTTCCAGTTAATTTTGTATCAATTAATATTTGATTCAATATTGTGTAAACTTGCTTGTTTAGTTTAGCAATGCAGCGTGGCAACAGGTTCTTCGGCCCACCAAATTCACACCGACCAGTGATCCTTGCACATTAATACTGCCCTACTTGCATGAGGGACAATCTTGCATTCATACCAAGCCAATTTAACCTGCAAAAGCTGTACCTCTTTATAACCATATAACAATTACAGCACGGAAACAGGCCATCTCGGCCCTACAAGTCCGTGCCGAACAAGTTTTTTCCCTTAGTCCCACCTACCTGCACTCATACCATAACCCTCCATTCCCTTCTCATCCATATGCCTATCCAATTTATGTTTAAATGATACCAACGAACCTGCCGCCACCACTTCCACTGGAAGCTCATTCCACACCGCTACCACTCTCTGAGTAAAGAAGTTCCCCCTCATGTTACCCCTAAACTTCTGTCCCTTAATTCTGAAGTCATGTCCTCTTGTTTGAATCTTCCCTATTCTCAAAGGGAAAAGCTTGATCACATCAACTCTGTCTATCCCTCTCATCATTTTAAAGACCTCTATCATGTCCCCCCCTTAACCTTCTGAGAATAAAGACCTAACTTATTCAACCTATCTCTAACTTAGTTGTTGAAACCCAGGCACTCTTTGGAGTGTGGGAGGAAGCTGGGACGATTGAGAAGCCACGCAGTTCACGGGCAGAATGTACAACTCTGTATAGACAAGCACCCGTTGTTAAGATCAAACCTGGGTCTCTGGCACGCTGTAAGGCAGTAGCTCTACCACCATGCTGCCCGATATAAAAAATGCAGAATTTGACCTTTTTGCTTATTTAGACTGCATTATTGTGAGGAACAGCAGGTGGGGTCAGAATGCTTCAGGAAACACCAAAGGCTGACTTTTGTAGCTCAAGAAAGACAGGACAGGCGTTTGAGCATATGTGGCAAAAATCTCTTGAGTGATATTTCCCTTCGTGTAGAGTGCAAACTGAATGTCGCAATGGGGAGATTACTGATACCTCTGGCTTGGATAATTTCCAGATGGGATGACATGCCAGTTTGGTGTTGACATGTATTCAACTTGATTATTTCAAATAACTGTAGCTACAAGGAGCTGCTGATGCTGGAATCTTGCGTCTGACACAGTGATGGGGTATCTCAAAGGGTCGGGCAGCATGGATTCATGGACAGGCAATGTCCTGTAATGATGCCTGACATGAATTATTTCAGCTCTTTGAACTATTTTATTTAATTGTCGGGTGTTGTGGAGGGAATAAAAAGCAAGACTATTTGTCTAGGATGTCCCCACAAATGCATGCAGGCAATGACTATTATATTTAAAGATAGTAATGAGTATTCATCATACATTAAGTGTCAAAAAATGCAAAATGAATCCTCTAAGGTTATACTGTCGATCTTGATTATGCATTTTGATAAACTTGAGCACTGGGTGGAAATTGCTTTTATCATTTAAAAATAAATTGGATAGTTATATGGATGGGAAAGGAATGGAGGGTTATGGTCTGAGCGCAGGTATATGGGACTAGGGGAGATTATGTGTTCGGCACGGACTAGAAGGGTTAGATGGCCTGTTTCCGTGCTGTAATTGTTATATGGTTATTATATGGTTATAAAACATGGGGGGGGGGGGGGGTGAGAGAGAGAGTGAGAGAGAAACCACAATGAGGCACAACATCTAGGACAGGGTTTCACAACATCTAGGACAGGGTTTGGCAACCTACAGCACATGGGCCGAATCTGGCCCGTAACCCAAAATCATCCAGCCCACAGTATTTATTTTTTTATTTTAATTTTATTTAAATTTTTTTAATCTATTTTTTTTGCGACCTGGGAACTGCAGCCTGTCCCGGGGCACGCAGCCAACCTGGGCACTACAGCCAGCCCAGGGGCAGGTGAGCCGACCTGGCAACTACAGCTAGTCCCGGGCTGCTAGATTCTAGGAGCTGGTGGCCTGTAACTGGAATCGACCTAGAGGGCTCCGATCGCAGAGACTTTGCCATCACGGAGCTGACTGACTTCGGCGACTGTGGTGGCGGATTTGCTGCAACATGTTTCACAAAACATGGATGGGGGGGGGGGGTTGTCCCCACTTCTCAAAACATGGGGGGCACAGGTCATCTCTCTTTCCTCTCCCCCCCCCCCCCCCCCCCCCCCCCAAGTTTTCTGCCCATGCTAGAATTGTGTTGGTTATCTCTGGTGTGTAGGTTTTTTTAGACCTTTCAATTGCCAATTGGTGAACTTCAATGTCGGAGAGATGTCAAGTCATTTAAATGGGATGGGTAAATTTGAGAGATGCATTGTTCTATACCCGCCTGTAGACTTGGAGTGTCTCCTATTAAGCGCTGAGCACCCTGTGCACACATAGCTTTGAAAGAAGTATTCATTAAGATCTTGTCTCACTCTCCCAAAGATAAAGACATTGGTGCAGAGTCTGCTGGAGTGCTGAACATATTACAATGGACTTCAGTGGCCAGTATGAACTTCAGAGCCAGGAAAACATGAAGCCATTTATGAGTGCTCTGGGTAAGCTCTAATTTTAAAGATGCAGCACGGGAAAAGGGGGAAAATGTTTTACATTTATACTAAGCTAATTAACCTATAAACTCACACGGGTCACGGGGAAAATGTACAGACCAGCACCCTCAGTCGGGATCGAACCCGGGTCTCTGGTGCTGTAACGCAGCAACTCTACTGCTGCACCACTGCCACTTCAAATCAGTCTTTGTCTAAATATTGCATCTAATAAGCTACCTGTTGTAGAATTAAATATTCTTGCACTGGTTTAGTTTTCGTTTAGAGATACAGAGCCCTTTGGCCCATCGAGTCTGCACCAACCAGCGATCCCCGCACACTAACACTATCCTACACACACTAGGGACAATTTACACTTACATCAAGCCAATTAACCTACATACCTTTACTATTTTGGAGTGTGGGAGGAAACTGATGATCTAGGGGGAAAAAACCCATGTGGTCATGGGAAGAACCTACAAACTCCATACAGACCTCCAAAAGCACCCGTAGTCGGGATCGAACTCCGTTCTCCGGCGCTGCACAGCAGCAACTCTATCGCTGCACAACCTTGGCCGCCCTTCAATTAATAATAATAATAATGGACGGGATTTATATAGCGCCTTTCTAATACTCAAGGCGCTTTACATCGCATTATTCATTCACTCCTCAGTCACACTCTGTGGTGGTAAGCTACTTCTGTAGCCACAGCTGCCCTGGGGCAGACTGATGGAAGCGTGGCTGCCAATCTGCGCCTACGGCCCCTCCGACCACCACCAATCATTCACACACAGGCAAAGGTGGGTGAAGTGTCTTGCCCAAGGACACAACGACAGTATGCACTCCAAGCGGGATTCGAACCAGCTACCTTCCGGTTGCCAGCCGAACACTTAGCCCATTATGCCATCTGTCGTCCCGATAATTATAAACCAGTACTGTCACACTTTCCTTTGGGTGTAATGTCTAAGCACTGGAGGAATGTACTTGTGTAGTTGTCCTCTACTTTGTTTGTCCTCTATAATGTTAACCCTAGTGAATATAGTCTGCCATTCCTATTGATGGGGCACCTCATAGTTACCCCTAGTCAGTCCATCGTGCATCCCATTCAAGATAACAAATTGATCCCAATTTCTTCGCCTTGTATAATTTCCCCTAGGCAAGCTTAAGTTTGTTCTTATCACATTACTAACTCTTATTGAATGTTATAAGCACTTGCTGCAATTTCTCCCTTTACCTTGCGCTGTAGCTCACTGGCACCCAAGCCTGGTGACTCTCTACACACTGGTCCCATATGTGGGTCTACAATCATTCATTACAATCCATTATTTAAACATTGTTCCCCTATATCTACACACTGTGGGATGCTTCCCACAGCCTTCTTGGTTTTTATCATCAGAGTTCCAGATTTTCATTAACTTTCTCTTTGCTATTCTGCCATGGCTGCCATCCCCCTCTTCTCTCTCTCCTCCCCCCCCCCCCCCCCCCTCAAAAATAAATAAATCCCAGAGCAAAGTTGCTCTTTAATCCTCCTTGAACATTAGTGCTCTTAATCTTGCAGTGGTAGTAAAGCCTGCACATTGCATTTTCAAATTCCTTAAAGATTTTGGTAATGATTTTTATTTTGGTGTTGCTGAACATTTTATTGGTTTCACTTTAATTGTAATGAACTCTTCCTCATTTGCCATGCATCACATTCTTTAAGAATGGAGTTAAGGAGTTTCTTTAGTCAGAGGGTGGTGAATCTATGGAATTCATTTACAGATGGCCGTGGAGGCCAATACAATGGATATATTGTTATAGTGGAGATTAACAGGTTCTTGATTAGTAAGGATGTCAAAAGTTTGAGGGGGGAAAATAAATCGGCCGCGAATGAATGCCCGAGTAGCCTGGGTGGGCCGAATGGGCTAATTCTTCTGTGTAGTTTGACATTCGGGTTGTAATGATGTATGGTTCCTCCACCAGGAATCCCAGATGAAATAATTGAGAAGATCAAAGATCTAAAGAGTGTGACTAAAATAGTTCAAAATGGAAAAGACTTCATTGTGGCCGTGCAAACTGGCAGTCAGGTGCTTGTTAATAACTTCACCCTTGGGCATGAGACCCATGTGGAAACGCCTGCAGGAGACAGGGTCAAGGTAATGCTATATTTTTTCAGCATTTATTAGTTTGGATAATCGCCATACAATTGCATGTGGTCAACCTCTTTAAATACAGCCTTGTATCATATACTTGCAAACTACATTTAGTTTAGAGATTAAACGTAGTCTCTAAACTAAACCCACTGAGTCTGCACCGACCAGCGATCCCTGCACATTAACACCATCCTACACACACTAGGGACACTTTTTACTTTATACCAAGCCGATTGGTATAATATTTGTGGGAGGAAACACAAGTTCTCTGAGAGAACCCACGCAGGTCACAGGGAGAACCTACAGGCAAGCACCTGCCACCGTGCTGTCCTCGAACCATCGTGCCTTTAGTGGGGTAAAAATGGAATGTTTCAATTTGTGGTTTTATTTTTAATATTTGACTTCCATGTTTTCTTGCTTGCTTAGGCCATAATGAACCTGGAAGGGGAAAATAAGCTGGTTGTTAACACAAAGGAGATTACTTCCGTTGCAGAGTTCAGTGGCGATCTGCTGACTAATGTAAGTTAAAGTTGGTGGCCCTAATGTAAAACCGTGGCAGTTGCTTGTAAGAAGCAACATGTGAGGGTTTGATTGAGCTAATGTTGTGGATCAATGAAGATGAAGTAACATGGGCTTGAGCTGGCCTGTTGCCCAAGCTCTGGTGCCATTATCTGCCCACCTGATCTATTCCTGCTGTCAATTCTTAAGGGGTTGGACAGGCTAGATGCAGGAAGATTGTTCCCGATGTTGGGGAAGTCCAGAACAAGGGGTCACAGTTTAAGGATAAAGGGGAAATCTTTTAGGACTGAGATGAGAAAAACATTTTTCACACAGAGAGTGGTGAATCTCTGGAATTCTCTGCCACAGAAGGTAGTTGAGGCCAGTTCATTGGCTATATTTAAGAGGGAGTTAGATGTGGCTAAAGGGATCAGGGGGTATGGAGAGAAGGCAGGTACAGGATACTGAGTTGGATGATCAGCCATGATCGTATTGAATGGTGGTGCAGGCTCGAGGGGCTGAATGGCCTACTCCTGCACCTATTTTCTATGTTTCTAAAAGCCCACTAGATGTTGAATGTCTCTAATCACTGGTGACTGAGAATAAAAGGATGCAAGGTCATGAGGAATAGCAGTGGAATTAGGCCATTCGGCCCATCAAGTCTATTCTGCCATTCAATCATGGCTGATCTACCTCTCCCTCCAAACCCCATTCTCCTGCCTTCTTCCCATAACCTCTGATGCCTGTACTAATCAAGTATCTATCTCTTCCTTAAACGTATCCACTGACTTGGCCTCCACGGCCTTCTGTGGCAAAGAATTCCACAGATTCACTGCCCTCTGACTAAATAAATATCTTCTCATCTCCTTCCAAGGTTGATCTACTCATTCCTGGGATCATTCTTGTAAACCTCCTCTGGACGCTCTCTCTAGAGCCAGCACATCTTTCCTCGGCTATGGTGCCCATAGCTTTAGTTTTAGAAAGATGAGGAGGAATTTATTTAGTCAGGGGTTGGTGAATCTGTGGAATTCATTGCCGCAGGCAGCTGTGGAGGCCAGGTCATTTGGGTATTTTTAAAGCAGAGATGGGAAGGGAAGTTAAAATGGTTAGCAACCAAGAGATCCAGTAGACCTCAGTACAAGTGTTTGGGGAAATGTTTTTATGTAAACCTGCATCTGCAGATCATTGTTTCTCAAGTGTCTTGTCTCATTTCAGACCATAACTTTGGGCAACATTGTTTACAAGCGGATATGCAAGAAGATTGAGGAACCTGATGAAGATCAATGTAGTTCATTATAACTGTTTAAAAAATATATTAATAATAATAATAAAAGTTGCACAATTAATATTGACTGTAGATGTGTTTTCTGAAGTAATGCAATGAAGTCTTGTTCCTTGACTCTTCGCCATATTTGGTGAACATATTCATGATTATTTGGGTTTACCAAGCATGAACCCATAGGAAAGATTGTTAGTGCCGTCTATAAACCTTTCTCTGAAAGTGGCATCTTTATAGACTGGATGAAGGATTTGGCATGCTAGCATTCATGGTTGGGAATTAGACTTGCACTGTGGACACAATGGGCTGAATGGCATATTTCTGCACCTATAACATATGAACTAATTGAGTCTGGAAGTTGGGATGTTTTGTTGCAGTTGCACAAGATACTGTCGAGGTGTTGTGGGTTATGGGGAGAAGGCAGGAGAATGGTTGTGAGGGAAAGATCGATCTGCCATGATTGAATGGCGGAGTAGACCTGATGGGCAAAATGTCCTAATTCTGCTCCTAGAGTTTGTGAACTTGTGTTCACTTTTCTCAATGCTACTGGAAATATGCTACAGAAAAGGGTGCCAATATTGAGGATATTGTCACAACTCCAGGGAGAGGTTGGGCAGGCTTGGACTTTTCTCCTTGGAATGTAGGAGCCTTGAGGTGTTTAAATCTATGAAGGTTATAGTTGGGTTGAAAGATTTTTTCCCCCCCCCCACCAGAATTGTGGAATTGAGAACTAGAAAGATGAGTGGTAAGACTTGATAGGAATCTGAGGTCCATTGTGTTCAGAAGGAAATGGGTATATGGAGCAAGCTGCTAGAGGAAGTGTTCTAATTGTACACCATGGAAATGGGTCGTTGGGCCCAACCTATGCATGCCCAACCAAGAAGCCCCATCTACACTAGGCCCACCTGACTGTATTTGGTCCATATGCCTTTAAATCTTTCCAATCTATGTACCTGTCTAGATGTCTTTTAAATGTTACTAGACCAAGTGGGACCCGTTGGGTCCTATCCGGTCCCCTCAACGCGCGGTTGCAGGGGGCGGCCTTCAGTGTCACACACACTAACCACGAGCACGCACATGCGTGATCAGTTTTTTATAATTATAGAGATAGTACTGCCTTCACTGGCAGCTCATTCCATGTAGCCACCACCCTCTGACAAGGTTGCTCCTTGGGTTCCCATTATATCTATCTCCACTCACCTTAAACTTGTGTCCTCTGGTTCTTGATTTCTCCCCTCACTAGTTTAATTTTTGTTTAGAGATGCACCGGGACAATTCCGGCCAGCGATCCCTGCACTTTAACACCATCCTCCACCCACTAGGGCCAATTTTTACATTTACCAAACCAATTACCCTACAAACCTGAACCTCTTTGGAGTGTGGGAGGAAATCGAAAATCTCAGGGAAAAACTCTCCACTCGTAGTCGGGATTGAACCCGGGCCTCTGGCGTTACATTCACTGTAAGGCAGCAACTCTACCGCTGCGCCACTGTGACCACCCAAAGTTGGTGAGAAGATAGTTCCGTTGTCTGATAACAGCTGGGAAGGAACTGTTCCTCTGTTTATACTTTAGTAGAACTGAGGAACTGTAGATGCTGGTTTGCACGACACAAAGTGCAAGAGTAATGAGCGAGTCGGGCAGAATCTCTGGAGGATATAAATGGGTGATGTTTTGGGTTGCTTCTTCAGACTGATGGGTCAGATTATCAGTCTGAAAAAGGCTCTCAACCCAAAAAATGTACCTGTCCATGTTCTCTGCCTGACCCACTGATTTACTTCAGCACTTTGTAACCTAAGTTTTTTAGTGTTTGTTTTGAAATCTACTCCATTTTTTAAAAACTCAACCTCTATTTCCTCACCTTAAATCAAATCTCTTGCAATTACCCAAAGGGTGTTTTGGAAGTTCAATGGTGTGCACTGGGGGAGTTAACCCAGACATACCATCTAGAAATATCTCTGTGACCAGAACTAAACACTCTGAGAACAGTACAATTTGATGAATATAGAGATCGGAAGGACAAGGAGCCAAAGATTACGTGGAGACACAAGAGGCTGCAGATGCTGCAAAACAAAGTGCTGGAGGACTCCAGCAGGGTCAGACAGCATATGTGGGTGGGGGGGGGGCGGCTGGTGGGGGAGAGGTAGAGGGAGGAAATAAACTGGAGGTGAGAAAAGGTCAGAAATCCGAGCTGTCGTCCAGTTTATTTACCCCTCCCCCGCTTTCAGTCTGAAGAAGGGTTCCAACCCGAAATGCCACTTGTTCTTTTTCTCCACAGACGCTGCCTGACCCACTGGGTTCTTCCAGTACTTTTGATTTTTGTGCCACAGGTTAGGCTGGGGACTCTAAACGCAAGAGGTAGTCTCTCAGCCTCTGATCACAGATATGTCAATCAACAGTAATTAGACAAGGAAGCAGGAGAGTCCACAAACAGATGTTTATTTGCGATTAGGAAACCTAGAAAACAATTGCAAGATCTCGCGTTTTACTGAAGGTTACTCTTTGGTAGCTTTGCTTTCATTCGAGTCTCTTTGCTGACAAGAGGTGAGGAGACTACAGCTTCAAGAAGGAAAAACTTTGTTTAAACTACTATATTTCAAAGTCCTATTTCTTTAAAATGAGAATAAAAAATTTAGAAGACAAACCCTGAACAATTGCATTGACAAAATGGTATTGGATGCAGTGAGAGATTAGAGCTTTTGTTCTGATGTTTACGTTCAAAGATATGCCTGAAGATGATGAATCGTAACGCATGATGGAACGCGTGCGGCAGTGTGCGCTAGCGTTCATGGTGCTGCCTCGCATTTCCAGATAAACCGCTGTGATCGTGGCCTCTGGGTGGGGTTTTGCACGTTCTCCCTGTGACTGCCTGGGTTTCCTCCCGTATCCAGATCTCACACTAACGCAAACTCAACGCTAGCATTTATTTCAAGAGGACGTGTATACAAAAACAGGGATGTAATGCTGAGGCTCTATAAGGCTGCATTTGGAATATTGTGAGCAATTTTGGGCACCATATCAAAGAAAAGATGAGCATGCTGGCTCTGGAGAGGGTCCAGATGAGGTTTACAAGAATGATCCCAGGAATGAGTGGATTAACCTATGATGAGCGTTTGACGGCACTGGGCCTGCACTTGTTGAGGTTTAGAAGAATGAGGGGGACCTCATTGAAACGTACAGAATAGTGAAAGGCTTGGATAGAGTGGATGTGGAGAGGATGTTTCCATTCGTGAGATAGTCTAGGACCAGAGGTCATAGCCTCAGAATTAAATGATGTTCTTTAAGGAAGGAGATTAAGAGAAATTTATTTAGTCAGAGGGTGGTGAATCTGTGGAATTCTTTGCCACATAACTGGGACTGACGAGAAGCCGAATGGTCTTTGTTCTTGCTGGCTCTGACTCTGTGAGTGAGTTTGGCGTTAGGCTATTAGCTTAGTTTAGTTTGGAGCGCGGAAACAGGCCCTTCGGCCCACCGAGTCCGCACCGACCAGCGATCCCCGCACACTAATACTATCTTAAAAAACACACTAGGGACAATTTACAATTATATTAAGCAAACTAACCTACAAACCTGTACATTTTTGGAGTGTGAGAGGAAACCGGTGACCCTGGAGAGAACGTACAAACTCTGTACAGACAAGCACCTGTGGCCAGGATGGAACCCGGGTCTCTGGCGCTGTAATAATAATAATAATAATTTGTTTATAGGGACAGTGCATATTAATGAACATTTGCATGTAAATATGCGAGATTGTAGCCAATCAGTAGCTAATTTCCGTCTCTAGTCCCAGGCAAAGGTAGGTGAAGTGTCTTGCCCAAGGACACAACGACAGTACACACTCCAAGCAGGATTCGAACCGGCCACCTTCAGGTTGCCAGCCGAACACTTAGCCCACTGTGCCATCTGTAAGGCAGCAACTCTAATGCTATGCCACCGTGCCACCTGCTTTCATTGTCATTGAAGTCTACAGCATTACACTGGGTGAATGTTCACCTGACAGTCCTCCCAGAGTGAAATAAACTACGGACAGATCAATTTGATCACAACAAGTTGGTAGAATGTGAAATGCTGCCTCTTGAAAGATAGTTAACTGTTCCAAAAAATATTCTCGATCTCGAGATTATGACCGCACAGGCAGGTAGGTTATGGGGAAATGTGAAATGCTGCAAGTGAAGGACAATTACAGGCCATGCCTACTAAACTGTAGAAACAATGAACTGCAGAAGCTGGTTAATACACAAAAGGACACAGAGTGCTGGAATAACTCAGCATGTCAGGCAGCAGCCCCATTAAACGTGGACATAGAAACATAGAAAAAAAAGTGCAGGAGTAGGCCATTCGGCCCTTCGAGCCTGCACCGCCATTCAATATGATCATGGCTGATCATCCAACTCAGTATCCTGTACCTGCCTTCTCTCCATACCCCCTGATCCCTTTAGCCACAAGGGCCACATCTAACTCCCTTTTAAATATAGACAGGTGATGTTTCGGGTCAAGACTTAAGGGTTTAGACAGGGACATATATAAGACCGGTTTGGAGGGATATGGGGGCCAAACGCAGGCAGAAGGGACTAGTGTAGATGGGACATGTTGGCCGGTAAGTGCAAGTTGGGCCGAAGGGCCTGTTTCCGCACTGTAAGACTCTATGATTCGAAGAATCTCAACCCAATTACAGTTCAGTTTATTGTCGTGTGTACCGAGGTACAGTGAAAAGCTTTTGTTGCGTGCTGTGCAGTCAGCAGAGAGACAACACATGATTACATTCGATCCATTTACAGTTTATAGATACACGATGTACCGAAATGTCACCATTCCATGTTCTCCAGAGATACTGCCTATCTTGCTGAGTTACTCGAGCACTTAGTGTCCTTTTATGCCTTCTATTGTTTAATGCAGAGAAATAGAAAATTGTAATCTGATACACACATTAACACATTATTTGTGCACGTTAGTCTTAGTGTCAGTTTATTATTATCATGTGCACCGAGCTACAGTGGAGAAAACCATTCTTGCCTTCCACCTTTGTGCATTAACGTGAATGAAACTGACCTTAAAGCTGTGGTCAATGAAAATCAAAAGAAAAAAAAAAACTGCAGATGCTGGAAATCTGAAACAAAAACTGAAATCACTGGAAAAACTCGGCAGATCAGGCAGCATCTGTGGAGGGAGAGAGAGAGAAAAAGTCGACACTTCAGATCTCAGATTCAGACCTCAACCTTCCACTGCTTCTCTTTCCGCAGATGCTGCCTGACATGCTGAGGTTTTCCCAGCATGTTGTGTTTTTGCTTCGGCAGTGTTCCACATCTCTAGGTTACTACAATGCAAACAACACAGGTTGAAAGTCTACCACAGGACTCTCCTTTTTTAGACAACAGATTCCGAAAACAATTGCCGTCCTGGCCTTTGCTTCAGCCCACCCTCACCCTGCGGCAGCCCACCCTTCCCACAGGTTACGGCAGGTTGCCTGCGGGAGAGAGGGGGGGGGGGGGGGGGAAGCCGCGGGGTCTCATTTCCGTCTGTGGAAGAGCTCCTTGATGTAGTTGCCGGCCGGCTCCGCCATCACTTGCATCTTCTGATTCTTCAGCGCGGCCTCTCTCATCTGATAGTAAATGTATTCGTTCTCCTTAAACATCCGCAGCTCCATCTCGGTCTGGCAGCGCATGGCCTGTGGAATCAGACACAGCGGAGGTCAGCAGCAGCACTGGTGGAAACACAGCCAGCCTGGTACAGGGGCACAACCACAATCATGGGCCTCTCGGTCAGCATGGACGGGTGGGGCCGAAGGGCCTGTTTCTCAGCTGTATCCCTATGACTACGAGTATGGCTATGTGACTCTTTGGCTCATGGATCTATGGCTCAAATAACTTACAAACCTGTAGAAACATAGAAAAATAGGTGCAGGAGTAGGCCATTCGGCCCTTCGAGCCATTCAATATGATCACGGCTGATCATCCACAATCAGTACCCCGTTCCTGCTTTTTCCACATATCCCTTGATTCCTAAGAGCTAAATCTAACTCTCTCTTTATCTCTTTTTTCTCTCCCCCTTTCCCCTTCCCTTCTCCCGCCCTCTCTCTCACTCTCACTCCATCTCTCTTTCACTCCCTCCCCCTCTCTCTCTCTCTCTCTCTCTCTCTCTCTCTCTCTCTCGTCAGACTCCTTCAGTGTGTTTCTCCCAGACCCCCCACCTTGTGGAGGACAATAGACAATAGGCAATAGGTGCAGGAGGAGGCCATTCGGCCCTACAAGCCAGCACCGCCATTCAATGTGATCATGGCTGATCATCCACAATCAGCCTTTCCTGCCTTCTCCCCATATCCCCTGACTCCACTATCTTCAAGAGCCCTATCTAGCTCTCTCTTGAAAGTATCCAGAGAACCGGCCCCCACCGCCCTCTGAGGTTGAGAATTCCACAGACTCGCAACTCTCTGTGTGAAAAAGTGTTTCCTTATCTCTGTTCTAAATGGCTTACCCCTTATTCTTAAACTGTGGCGCTTGGATCTGGACTCCCCCAACATCGGGAACATGTTTCCTGCCTCTAGCGTGTCCAAACCCTTAACAATCTTATATGTTTCAATAAGATCCCATCTCATCCTTCTAAATTCCAGAGTGTACAAGCCCAGCTGCTCCATACTCTCAGCATATGACAGTTCCACCATCCCGGGAATTAACCGGGTGAACCTACGCTGCACTCCCTCAATAGCAAGAATATCCTTCCTCAAATTTGGAGACCAAAACTGCACACAATACTCCAGGTGCGGTCTCACTAGGGCCCTGTACAACTGCAGAAGGACCTCCTTGCCCCTATACTCAACTCCTCTTGTTATGAAGGCCAACATGCCATTCGCTTTCTTCAGTGGGTGAGGGTGGGACAGGTGTGAGGGTGGGACGTGGGTGAGGGTGGGACGTGGGTGAGGGTGGGACGTGGGTGAGGGTGGGACGTGGGTGAGGGTGGGACGGGTGTGAGGGTGGGACGGGTGTGAGGGTGGGACGTGGGTGAGGGTGGGACGGGTGGGACGTGGGTGAGGGTGGGACGTGGGTGAGGGTGGGACGTGGGTGAGGGTGGGACGTGGGTGAGGGTGGGACGGGTGTGAGGGTGGGACGGGAGTGAGGGTGGGACGGGAGTGAGGGTGGGACGGGTGTGAGGGTGGGACGGGAGTGAGGGTGGGACGGGAGTGAGGGTGGGACGGGAGTGAGGGTGGGACGTGGGTGGGACGTGGGTGAGGGTGGGACGGGTGTGAGGGTGGGACGTGGGTGAGGGTGGGACGGGGGTGAGGGTGGGACGGGTGTGAGGGTGGGACGTGGGTGGGACGTGGGTGAGGGTGGGACGGGTGTGAGGGTGGGACGTGGGTGAGGGTGGGACGGGGGTGAGGGTGGGACGGGTGTGAGGGTGGGACGGGAGTGAGGGTGGGACGGGAGTGAGGGTGGGACGGGAGTGAGGGTGGGACGTGGGTGAGGGTGGGACGTGGGTGAGGGTGGGACGTGGGTGAGGGTGGGACGGGAGTGAGGGTGGGACGGGAGTGAGGGTGGGACGGGAGTGAGGGTGGGACGTGGGTGAGGGTGGGACGGGGGTGAGGGTGGGACGGGGGTGAGGGTGGGACGGGAGTGAGGGTGGGACGGGAGTGAGGGTGGGACGGGGGTGAGGGTGGGACGGGGGTGAGGGTGGGACAGGAGTGAGGGTGGGACGTGGGTGAGGGTGGGACGTGGGTGAGGGTGGGACCTGGGTGAGGGTGGGACGTGGGTGAGGGTGGGACGTGGGTGAGGGTGGGACGTGGGTGAGGGTGGGACAGGAGTGAGGGTGGGACAGGAGTGAGGGTGGGACGTGGGTGAGGGTGGGACGTGGGTGGGACGTGGGTGAGGGTGGGACGGGGGTGAGGGTGGGACGTGTGTGAGGGGCAGGTGAGGCAGTGCGAGAAAAGGCATGAGTTTTATAGGAGCAAATTAATGGCAGAAAAGGCCAATCATTGCGAGGGCATCCGATAGTACATTTCAAACCACGACTGATGAAAGTTGAGCTTTGATTCACTTTCTTGGCAACTTCTGACAATTTGCTGTGGTTTCTTGACAGGAGGGGAAGCTTGCTGAGAGGTGGCACAACAAACTAACACGGTGTCCCATATGGATCACTAATTCATGACGTTTGCTTTCTGAGTGGCTCTGTAGTGTCTGTTTCATTGTTCTAATACATTGTTCTAATACATTAATTCTTCATGTGTTCATTCTCAAAGTTCAGTGGTCTATCTTTCTGTCCTGGGCCTCCTCTCAGAGTGAGGCCTAGTGCAAATTGGAGGAACAGCATCTCATATTTCGCTTAGGTAGCTAACACCCCAGCGGTATGAGCATTGACTTCTCTAACTTCAAATAGCCCTTAATTTCCCTTTAGAGTGTGGGAGGAAACCGGTGCACCTGGAGAAAACCCATGTGGTCACGGGGAGAACGTATAGACTCTGTACAGGCAGTACCCGTAGTCAGGATTGAATCCGGGTCTCTGGCTCCATAAGGCAGCAACTCGATCGCTGCGCCACCGTGCCACCCCCTGCTCTAGTGCACGAGGAACTTTGGTTTAAAATGGGCTGGACTCCAAGATTCAGATACTACAATGCCTGTCCAGTCAACTGCTTCGTCCTTGGATGCAGAGATCAGGCTCCTGGTGCGAGATCCTGCTTAGATTAAAGCATCATTTTACATCGATTACTCAGTGGTAAGGTGTGAACCTACAATATTATTGAATGCCCGAAAAAAATACTTTAAGGGCCGTGAGATCTACTCCTGCTCATGTGGTTTACCTTCCGAGAGAAATATATCAGTTCCAGAATTTAGGGACAGCTTCATCCGACCAGCAATGTGTTTAGTTTACAAAAGGGAACTGCAGATGCTGGAATATCGAAGGTACACAAAATTGCTGGAGGAACTCAGCGGGTGCAGCAGCATCTATGGAGCGAAGGAAATAGGCGACGTTTCGGGCCGAAACCCTTCTTCAGACTGATGGGGGGTGGGGAAAGAAAGAAGGAAAAAGGGGGGAGGAGGAGCCCGAGGGCGGGCGGATGGGAGGGTGGGAGGAGACAGCTAGAGGGTGAAGGAAGGGGAGGGGACAGCACAGGCTAGCCAAATTGGGGGAATTCAATGTTGATGCCATAAGGGCGCAAGGACCCCAGACGGAATATGAGGTGCTGTTCCTCCAATTTCCGCTGTTGCTCACTCTGGCAATGGAGGAGACCCAGGACAGAGAGGTCGGATTGGGAATGGGAGGGGGAGTTGAAGTGCTGAGCCACCGGGAGGTCAGGTAGGTTAAGGCGGACTGAGCGGAGGTGTTCGACGAAACGGTCACCCAACCTACGCTTGGTCTCACCGATGTAAATTAGCTGACATCTAGAGCAGCGGATGCAGTAGATGAGGTTGGAGGAGATACAGGTGAACCTTTGTCGCACCTGGAACGACTGCTTGGGACCTTGAATGGAGTCGATGGAGTGCATATTAACACTATCCTATGTTATATGCGAGGGACAATATAACGCATTGTCCCTCGTTATAATGGACAACGAGGAACAATTTACACTTACACCAAGCCAATTATCCTACAATCCTGTACGTCTTTGGAGTGTGGGAGGAAACATAAGATCTTGGAGAAAACCCACGCAGGTCACGGGAAGAACGTACAAACTCCGTACAGACAAGCACCTGTAGTCGGGATGGAACCCGTGTCTCCGTTGCTGCAAGCGCTGTAATGCAGCAACTCTACCGCTGCGCCACCGCGCCGCATGAACAGCCTGTGTTTGTGGTTCAAAAACGTCGCACAATTAACCTCCAGTTGAAACGGTGCGCTCGGGACTAACCTCAAGATCCTTGCTGATGGGGTGGGTCGGGCCGTGTGTGACCAGGATAATCCCGTACGCTTGGCAAATCATGGCATGGCCTGGTTCGATGCGCCCAGCGTGCCAGTGCGTCACGCCAGCCCTCATCAGTGCCATTCCCAACTGGGCATTATTGTGATGGTAGAGTTTCCTATAAACCATCGGGGTACTTTGTTAGAATGTTATTCACGTTATTCCCATTCTCGTGTATCTACATATACACTGTGGATGGCTCGATTGTAATTATGTATAGCAAAAACCTCGTCGCCCGTGACAATAAACCCCATCAGCACATAATCCTCTGCCATTTTCACCACCTCCAACGGGATCACACCACGAGCCACATCTTCCCATCTCCACCCCTTTCCGCTTTCTGCAGAGACCGTTCCATCTGCATCTCTGTGGTTAACTCTTCCCTTCCCACCCAAAACCACACCCTCCCCAGGTACCTTCCCCTGCAGCCGCAGAAGATGCAGCACCTGTCCCCAAACCTCCTCCCTCCACTCTGTCCAAGGACCCCGACAGTCCTTTCAGGTGAGGCAGAGGTCCACTTGTACCTCTTCCAACCTCATCTCCTGTATCTGCTGGCCACACTCCACGCGTGGACTCCTATATATCGGCGAGACCAAACGCGGACTCGGCGATCGTTTTGCTGAACACCTCCGCTCAGTCTGCCTAGGCCTACACGATCTCCCAGTTGCCAAACACTTTAACTCCCCCTCCCATTCCCACACTGATCTTTCTGTCCTGGACCTCCATTGTTAGTGAGGCCCAACACAAATTGGAGGATCAGCACCTCAATTTAGCTTGGGCAGCTTACACCCCAGCGGTATGAACATTGACTTCTCAAACTTCAAGTAACCCTTGCTTTCCCTCTCTCCCTCGCCCACCCTAGTTCTACAACTAGTTTCACTGTCCTCCTGATTAATTTTACTGATTGTATGCGTCATTGTCACCTTCCCCTCAGCTAACAATGAACCATTCTACATTTCCTTGTACGTTATTTGGTTTCAGTAAAATTGTAAATTGTCCCTATTGTCCAGGGTAGCGTGAGTGTATGGGGTAATCGTGGATCAGTGAGGACTCGTTGGGCCAAAGGGCCTTTTCCAACCTGTGTCTAGAGTCTAAAATAAAGAGGAAACTTCTGGATTCTATCCCCATTTAGAAAATAGTCTGCGCCTTTATTCCTACTACCATAATGCGTGACTCCACACTTTGCTGCACTGTATTCCATCTGCCACTTCTCTGCCTACTCTACCAACCTGTCCAAATCCTTCTGCAGAGTCCCTGCTTTCTCTACACTACCTGCCCCTCCACCTGTTTTCCGACACACTGCGGACAATTTATAATTTTACCAAAGCCAATTAACCTGCAAACCCGTACGTCTTTGGAGTGTGGGAGGAAACCGGAGCAAACCCGGGGAAAACCCACGCGGGTCATGAGGAGAATGTATAAACTCCATACAGACTGCACCCGTAGTCATGATCGAACCCGGGTCTCTGGCACTATAAGGCAGCAGCTCTACCACTGTGCCACCGTGCATCCCCAAGCTTGGACACCGAGCGACTCGCCACTTACTGATATCCCTCCACCATCTGCTTGGCGCAGTCTGCAGCCTCTTCAAAATGCTGCAGATAAGACAGCACTTCAGAGACGAGGCTCAGTATCTTCAGCTTGTGAAGGTTCGTGTCTGCCAGGACAGGCTCCTGCTTCTTCAAGCACGCCCGACACAGCTTCACAACCTGAATGGGACACAAATCATGAGCCACAAACGCGTATGAGCCACAATAACACGGACGATGAATGAAGATTGGAGTTTGTGTTTACTTTTAGAAAAACGGCCTTGTGCAGCAGAGTTGGTCTTGGCACCATTTTCGGCACAGACATTGTGGGCCGAAGAGCCTGTTCCTGTATTATTCCGTGTTCTATGCCTACAATGAGGTAGGTCGGAAGATCTGGACTATGCTCCAGTTTATGGCTTAGTTTAGGGAGACAGAGATGGAAACAGGCTCCTCGGCCCACAAATTACGTGCCGACCAGCGATCACCCAAAAATCACTAGTCCCATCCTACACATTTTTCAGGACAATTTACAGACACCAATTAACCTACACACCTGCACGTCTTTGTAATGTGAGAAGAAATCGGAACACTTGGAGAAAAGTCATGCGGTCACGGGGAGAACGTACAGACTCTTTACAGGCCGCACCCGTAGTCAGGATCGAACCCGGGTCTCTGGCGCTGTGAGGCAGCAACTCTACCGCTGCACCACCGTGCCGTCCTTAATGACACCTTTGTAGTGTTTCATCTCAGGAGTCCCCATCCCTCCCATCTATTTATTGTGACTGTCAATGGATGTGGCAACGCCATTTGAGTTAGTGTAGCCCTTGACACAGAAACTGTGTGGCATGAAGCACCAGTGAACAGTGACCAAACACTTAATTCTAAATCTAGACTAATGTCTAGCCCTTCTGCCCACAATGACTTCTAGCCCTTCGGCCCACCGTATCTGTACTGAACATGATGCCAAGATAAACTCCCATCTCCGGGAGGGAGGGGGGGGGGGGGGGGGGGGTAGAAAGCTGGAAGAGAGGAAGGGCAGAACAGAGCATGGCAAGTGACTGGTGGATACGGGTAAAGAGTGTTTTTGATAGGCAGATTGTTGGACAAAGGCCAGAGGTAAAAAGACAAAAGGCGTGAGATCAAACTGGAAAGGTTACAGAGAAGATTTACAGAGGAAGTTGCCAGGACCAGAGGGTCTGAGCTATAGCGAGAGGTTGAGTAGACTGGGACTCCATTCCTTGGAGCGCAGGATGATGTGTGATCTTATAGAAGTGAATTCAATCATGAGAGGAATAGATCGAGTAGATGCACAGAGTCTCTTGCCCAGAGTAGGGGAATCGAGGACCAGAGGACATAGGTTTAAGTTGAAGGGGAAAAAATTTAATAGGAATCTGAGGGGTAACCTTCTCACACAAACAGTAGTGAGGGTATGGAACAAGCTGCCAGAGGAGGTAGTTGAGGCTGGGACTATCACATTGTTTAAGAAATAGTTGGATAGGTACATGGATAGGACAGGTTTGGAGGGATATGGACCAAATGCAGGCAGGTGGGACTAGTGTAGCTGGGACATGTTGGCCGGTGTGGACAAATTGGGCTGAAGGGCTTGTTTCCACGCTGTATCACTCTATGACTATAAGTATAGGGGAAGAGCGAAATGTGAAGCCAGAGGAATGTATATCCCTCGGTGAAAGGGGGGGGGGGGGGGGGTTGGGCAGAAATGGGTGCGTCAGGTGGGGCACAGGGAAGAGGGGGCGGGGGAATGAAGGCTAGAAGGGGTGGTTTTGTAAGTTAGTTACATAATATTATAGAATTCAATGTTCATTCCGTTAGATTGTAAGCTACCCAAGGTGATGTTCCTCCAGTTTGTGTGTGGCCTCACTCTGGCAGCGGAGGAGGCCCAGGACATAAAGGTCATTGTGGGAATGGGAAGGGGAGTTAAAATGGTTAGCAACCAGGAGATCCAGGAGCCCTTGGCAGACCAAGAGGCATCATAGTTCCAAGTGAATTTGAATGCAAGGTGGAAGTTAGTGGTAAAATTAATTAAATCAATGAGTTCTGCAGGATTAATCTGCTGACAAATACACAAACAAATGTTTCCACTTACATTTGCCCAAGCTCCTTCTTGTCGTTCCTTCTCAACTTTTTCCAATGTTGTCTTTGAAAACTCAACGACTCCCGTCACAGTTTCTTCTGGTGGCTGCAACGGGACAAGATGGTGTGAGTTGCGGGCTTGTGCTGTAGACGACAGCACTATTCACGCAGAATGGTGCAGCGTTGACCCCATCTACACCACACTGTCTCGGAAAGCCGCCGACATAATCGAAGACCTCTCCCGCCCCAGCCATTCCTTGTTCTCCCCGCGTCAGTCGGGCAGAAGGTACAGAAGCTTGAAAGTGTGCACGCACCACCAGACCCAGGAACAGCTTCTTCCCCTCTGTTATCAGGCTTCTGAGCAGTCCTTCCATTAACTAGGGTACTGTCCAATTCATATCTACCCTATTGTAGACTTGGACCTTATCTTTAGTACTGTTACGATATAATGCTGAGAACTATATTCTGGCACTGTGTATATTTTCCTTTGCTCTGTCTACTGTAGCCGAGTTTGGTTTGGTTGTATTTATGTTTTCAATTGTCTAATTTGATTGCACTCCTACCAAGTACTAGCTGGGATTTTCAGATGCCTTGTTGCCATTTTAAAAGATATTGCACACAGATGTTGACCATTCCAAGTGGAGCTTGACAGGTGAGGGGAGGGTGGTCCATATAGCAGCTCCCTGCTATACTCACTCTATACTCATGGCTGCGTAGCCAGTCATAGTGCGAACTCCATTATCAGGTTCGCTGACGACACCACTGTTGTGGGACGCATCACTGATGGAGATGAGTCAGAGTATCGAACGTTTGACCAAATGGTGCCAGCACAATAACCTGGCCCTCAACACCAGCAAAACCAAGGAACTGATTGTGGACTTTGGAAGGGGTAGGATGGGGACCCATAGTCCCATTTATATCAACGGGTCGATGGTGGAGAGCTTCAAATTCCTGGGCGTGCATATCTCTGAACATCTCTCCTGGTCCGAGAACACTGATGCAATTATAAAGAAAGATTATCAGTGCCTCTACTTCCTGAGAAGATTACGGAGAGTCGGAATGTCAAGGAGGACTCTCTCGAACCTCTACAGGTACACAGTAGAGAGCATGCTGACCGGTTGCATCGTGGCTTGGTTCGGCAACTTGAGTGCCCAGGAGCGGAAAAGAATGCAAAAAGTCGTAAACACTGCCCAGTCCATCATCGGCTCTGACCTCCCTACCATCGAGGGGATTTATCGCAGTCGCTGCCTCAAAAGGCTGCCAGCATCATCAAGGCCACAATCCTGACCACTCACTCATCTCCCCACTGCCTTCAGGTAGAAGGTACAGGAGCCTGAAATCTGCAACATCCAGGTTCAGGAATAACTGCTTCCCCACAGCCAACAGGCTATTAAACTCAACTCAAACTAAACTCTGATCATTAATAGCCCATTGCACTTTATCTGTTTATTTATGTGTGTATATATATATTCATTGGTATATGGTCACTCTGATCTGATCTGTTCCATATTTATTTATGCCGACTATATTCTGTTGTGCTGAAGCAAGGCAAGAATTTCATTGTCCTATCTGGGACACATGACAATAAACTCTCTTGAATCTTAAATCTTGAATTAGTTTAGTTTAGTTTAGTTTAGTTCCACATGTACTGAGGTACAGTGAAAAGCTTTTGTTACATGCTAACCAGTCAACGGAAAGACAATACTTGATTACAATCGAGCCATTCATAGTGCACGGACACATGATAAAGGGAATAATGTGAACAACATATAGTGCAAGATAAAGCCAGTAAAGTCCGATCAAAGATAGTCCAAGGGTCTCCCTTGAGGTAGATAGTATTTCAGGGCTGCTCTCTGGTTGTGGTAGGACGGTTCAGTTGCCTGATAACAGCTGGAAAGAAACTGTCCCTGAATCTTTTCTGAATCTGGATCCCTATTATTTCTGATTTACCTTTTTGCCATCTTCCTCTTTGACAGCCTGCATCAGGTCATCTTTCATTCCCTTCTGGCAATGCTCGCAGCTGCAGTCAAAGTAGTACTGCTCCTTCAGCGACTTGCGCCTCTCTGCACTGAGGCTCAGGAAGTCCACATAAGAGACCATCAGCTCCTCTCCCGCCTTGATATGCACGACTGCCCGCAGCTCAATTCTGTAGATAATCAGTCAGGCTATTGAGTGTAGAGGTTGGGACATCACATAAAAGTTGTACAAGGCGTGGGTGAGGCCGCATTTGGAATATTGTGCTTCTGGAGTACTAAAGCTTTTCACTGTACCTCGGTACACGTGACAATAAACTAAACTCAAACTCATTGCATGGGAAGGAACTGCAGATGTTGGTTTAAACTGAAGATAGACACAAAAAGCTGGAGTAAACTCAGCGGGACAGGCAGCATCTCTGGAGAGAAGGAATGGGTGACGTTTCAGGTCGAGACCCTTCTTCAGAAAGTCTTGACACGAAACGTCACCCACTCCTTCTCTCCAGAGATGCTACCCGTCACGCTCAAACTCATTGTGTTCAGTTTTGGTCACCCTGCTATAGGAAGGGTGCCAGTAAGCAGGAAAGAGTGCAGAGAAGATTTCCGACAATGTTGCTAGGACTAGTGGATCTGAACTGTAGGGAGAGGTTGGACAGGTTAGGACTTTATTCCTTAGAATACAGGAGGCTAAATGGTGACCTTATAGAGATGTATGAAATCATGAGGGGAATAGATAAGGTGAACACACAGGGTCTATTATGCAGGGTAGGGGAATCAAGAACCAGAGGACATAGGTTTAAAGCAAGGGTTCTCAACCTGATGTAAATTTACCCCCAGGGGGAACATTTGCTGATTCTGGATTTGTACATATTTTTTCTCATTGACTGTTTGGTTCTGGTTCACCGGTATCTGTTCATTAGTTGTTCATAAATAAGTGAAATAACATTGTTATGTGCTATTAAAGTTGCCGGGGGTAAACGGGACGGAAAAGGTTGGGAACCCCTGGTCTAGAGAAAGAGGGGAAAGAATTAATAGGAACCTGAGCAGCAACATTTTCACTCGGAATGGTGGGTATATTGCCTGGGCTGGTAGAGGGGGTACAGTAACAACTTTTAGACTTCAGACTTTAGAGTTACAGCAGGGAAACAGGCCTTTATGCCAACCGAGTCCACACCAACCAGCAATCACCCGTATGCTAATATTATAGGAAAATAACTTCACAGTGTTAACAATGAACATATGTGACAATAAAAAAGCGCTTTTGACTATGGACTATATCCTAACACACTAGGGACAATTAACTTTTTTTTTGGCCACTATAATTTGTCCCGATTATGGGTGTGAGTGTCAGAAACTGGTGGGATAGATAGGAATATGGGGAGAATAAAATGGTGTTGATCTATTTACCCACCACCATCTGAGTGAAAACGTTGGCCCTCAGGTTCAGGCTGGGGAATGGTTGATAGAATTTAATACAGAGAAATGTGATGTGTTGCATTTTGGGACGTCTAACATAGGCAGCACCTACACAGTGAATGGTAGGGCTCCAGGGAGTGTTGTAGAGCAGAGGGATCTAGGAGTGCAGGTGCATGGTTCCTTGAAGGTCGAGTCGCAGGTAGATAGAACTTCTACCGCTGCACCATCGAGAGCATCCTTACCAACTGCATCACAGTATGGTATGGCAACTGCTCTGTCTCCGACCGGAAGGCATTGCAGAGGGTGGTGAAAATTGCCCAACGCATCACCGGTTCCTCGCTCCCCTCCATTGAGTCTGTCCAAAGCAAGCGTTGTCTGCGGAGGGCGCTCAGCATCGCCAAGGACTGCTCTCACCCCAACCATGGACTGTTTACCCTCCTACCATCCGGGAGGCGCTACAGGTCTCTCCGTTGCCGGACCAGCAGGTCCAGGAACAGCTTCTTCCCGGCGGCTGTCACTCTACTCAACAACGTACCTCGGTGACTGCCAATCACCCCCCCCCCCGGACACTCCTCCCACAGAAAAACACTATGTCTGTATATATGCTAATGTAAATATTTATTCAAATCATATGCTATGTCGCTCTTCCAGGGAGATGCTAAATGCATTTCGTTGTCTCTGTACTGTACACGGACAATGACAATTAAAGTTGAATCTGAATCTGAATCTGAATCTGAATCTGATAGGGTGGTCAAAAAGGCTTTTGGCACATTGGCCTTCATTTGAGTATAGATGTTGGGAGGTCATGTGGCAGTTGTATAAGACGTTGGTGAGGCCGCATTTAGAGTATTGTGCTCAGTTCTGGGCATCATCTTATAGGAAAGATGTTGTCAAGCTGGAAAGGGTACAGAGAAGATTTACGAGGATGTTGCCAGGACTAGAAGGTGTGAGCTTTAAGGAGATGCGGAGAAGCCCGGGACTCTATTCCTTAGAGCGCAGGAGGATGAGGGGTGAGCTTATAGAGAGTATAAAATCATGAGAGGAATAGATCATGTAGATGCACAGAGTCTCTTGCCCAGAGTAGGTGGATCGAGGACCAGAGGACATAGGTTTAAGATGAAGTGGAAAAGATTTAATAGGAATCTGAGGTGTAACTTTTCAACACACAAAGGGTGGTGGGTGTATGGAACAAGCTGCCAGAGGGGGTTGTTGTGGCTGGGACTATCCCAAAGAAACAGTTACACATGTTTGTACATGGATCGGACAAGTTTGGAGGGATATGGACCAAATGCAGGCAAGTGGGATAAGTGTAGATGGGACATGTTGGCTGGTGTGAGCAGGTTGGGATGAAGGACCTGCTTCCACACTGTATCACTCTATGACGCTCTAACTCTATGACTAAATCAGAAAGATTCAGAAAATCAAGGCAAAACTTTGTCAACATAACAATTATAGAATAAATTAAATGCTGGTTATTTGCGCCAAAACAGTGCCCCAGAAATATCAATGTACTTTCAGCCAGTTATACGCTTTTCACTGTTGTTAAGATGGAACTGCGGTCGGCAATGTCACACAACAAGCTATCAGAGGCAGAAACATTAAATCATGCATTTTAGAGATTGACAGATAACTAATTGTTGAGCAAGGCTACCAGGAGCAGTGTCAGTGTGGAAACAAGCCCTTCAGTCCACCAATTCCACACTGGCCAGTGCATTAGTTGTACCTGTACTTTCGTCCTATCCCACTCACTCCATACAGATAACACCCATAGTCAGGATCGAACCCAGGTCTCTGGCACCAGAAGGCTGCAACACTATCGCTGCACCACCGTGCCAGCCCTTTCTGACCAGGGAATCTTCTATATCTCTATTGATGGTCCAATGAGGTGTCTGTTTAGATGGTACGTTCAAGCCTCCGGAGTTGGAAACTTTTCGGGGTCAGATTCCTAGTCAATAAACTTCATATACAATGAGGCCGGCACAGTGGCGCATCGGTAGAGCTGCTGCCTTACAGCGCTAGAGACCCAGGTTCGATCCTGACCATGGATGCTGTCTGTACGGAGTTAGTACGTTCTCTGGAATTCTCTGCCACAGAAGGTAGTTGAGGCCAGTTCATTGGCTATATTTAAGATGGAGTTAGATGTGGCCCTTGTGGCTAAAGGGATCAGGGGGTATGGAGAGAAGGCAGGTACAGGATACTGAGTTGGATGATCAGCCATGATTATATTGAATGGCGGTGCAGGCTACTCCTGCACCTATTTTCTATGTTTCTCCCTGTGACCGCATGGGTTTTCTCCATGTGTCCCAGTTTCATCCACACTCCAAAGACGTGCAGGTTTGTAGATTAAATTGGCCCTTTATCCTGCCCTAGTGTGCAGGATAGTGCTGGTGTACGGGTGATTGGCGCGGACTCGGGGGGGCTGAAGGGTCTGTTGCAACGCTGCATCACTAAACTAAAGTAAACTAGAGAAATATTCATTCCTATGATCTCGGGTGGTGGGTGCACGGAACATCTGTGATTATGTTGTCAGCTAGGGTAGACGTTTTGTCTGGGTTTTGATGAACAGTTGGCATGAAATTAATACATGCCGGTATGGGTTAGGCTTAAAGGTACAGAACACATGGTGACAAAAAGCCAACCAAAACTCAATACCATGCAGCTTTACTAATGGCATGGCGAGGGGAAGGAATAAAATTAATTTGGTTGGATTGGGTAGAAAGAAATGTATTCTCCATCTAGGAGGACTTTATTCACCAGTGGGAGTACCAAGTTGGTTATGTCTAAGATAATGTCTGTAGATTAAGATAGAGAGAGGTGAGCTCTTCCCAATAGCAGATGTACAAATTTCTATGAAAGATATAAGGGGGACATAGAACATAGAACATAGTACAGCAGAGGAACGAGTCCTTCAGCCCACAATGTTTGTGCCCACAATAATGATGTTAAGTAGAAACAAGGAATTGCAGATGCAGGTTTATACCAACGATAGACCCAATGTGCTGTGGAGCAATGCAGCGGGACATGCAGCATCTCTGGAGAAACAGGATGGGCGACATTCCGGGGCAAGTCTGACAAAGGGTCCCGAATCAAAATGTCACCCATCCTTTTTCTCCAAAGATGCTGCCTGACGTTACTTCACCGCTTTGTGTCTATAATGACAAGTTAAACTGATCTCATCTGTCTGTACATGATTACTATCCCTCTGAAGATAGACACAAAATGCTGGAGTAGCTCAGCGGAACAGGCAGCATCTCTGGAGAGAAGGACTGTGTGACATTTCGGGTCGAGACCCTTCTTCAGACTGACGGTCAGGGGAGAGGGGCGACAAGAGATATGGAAGGGTAGGGTGTGAAAACGACAGATCAAATTAGACGATGATCAAGGAAATGTTGAATGGTTCATTGTTGGCTGAGGGGAAGGTGACAACGAGGCATACAATCAGTAAAATTAATCAGTAGGACAGTGAAACTAGTCGGAGAACTAGGGTGGTGAAAGTACAGAGTGAGAGGGAAAGCAAGGGTTACTTGAAGTTGAAGAAGTCAATGTTCATACTGCTGGGTTGTGAGCGGCCCAAGGGAAATATGAGGTACTGTTCCTCTAATTTGTGTTGAGCTTCAGTAGAGAAGGCCCAGGATAGAAAGCTCGGTGTGGGAATGGGAGGGGGTTAAAATGTTTATCAACCGGGAGATCCTTCTATTCCCTGCACTTTCATGTGAATCCCTAAAAGCCTCTTCAATGGCACTATCATATCTGCCTCCACCAACACCCCTGGCATTGCATTTCAGGCCCCCACCACTCACTGTGTAACAAAACATGCCCCACACATCTCCATTAAACAATAAACCAAACTAACTAACTAACTAAAAAGCAAGCTTTTAAAATTATTACATAGAAACATAGAAAATAAATGCAGGAGTAGGCCATTCAGCCCTTCGAGCCAGCACCACCATTCAATATGATCATGGCTGATCATCCAGAATCAGTACCCCGTTCCTGCCTTCTCCCCATATCCCTTGATTCCGAGCTATATCTAACACTCTCTTGAATACATCCAATGATTTGGCCTCCACTGCCTTCTGTGGCAGAGAATTCCAAAGGTGCACAACTTTTCCTCATCTGAAAGAGCTTTTCCTCATCTCAGTCCTAAATGGCCTACCCCTTATTCTTAATCTGTGACCCCTGGTTCTGGACTTCCCTAACATGGGGAACATTTCTCCTGCATCTAGCTTGTCCAATCCCTTAAGAATTTTATATATTTCTATAAGATTCCCTCTTATCCTTCTCAATTCCAGTGGATACAAGCCCAGTCGACCCATTCTTTCATCATATGCAAGTGTGCAACATTTTACAAGGATGTCGTCAGGACTTGAGGGCCTGAGCTACAGGGAGAGTTTGGGCAGGCTGGGACTTTATTCCTTGACTGGACAGCACGCCACAAAGAGGGTTTTCACTGTACCACGATACACGTGACAATAAACTAAACAATCACAAACTAGATATGGGGGACTGAGCAGCTAAAGTAAGCCAGGGAGAGGGAGACATAACAGGACACAGTAGCAACTCAACCCACCTCATCTGTGTGTGGAACATTGATTTAACCGCATCACGACTGTAAGACAAAATGAGAATCCACATTTCACCGCCAACAGAAAAATAAATCACAAACAACAACAACAACAGCAACAACAACAACAGAAATTTGCATTTGTACAGAATCGTTAATATGGCAACTCTTCCCATGGGCAATGGGACAGAGCAATGTTTAATATAGTGTGAGACTGGGCCAGGTAAATGAGGAGTAGGGAACAGTCAGCAAAACTAAGGTTACAAGGCGATAGAGAGAGAGGTAGAAAACATAGAACACAGATAAATAGGTGCAGGAGTAGGCCATTCGGCCTTTCAATCCAGCACCGCCATTCAACACGATCATGGCTGATCATCTAAAATCAGTACCCCGTTCCTGCTTTTTCCCCATATCCCTTGATTCCTTTAGCCCTAAGAGCTAAATCTGAATCGAGGGGCAATCTAGAATAAAGATCTAGGGGCTAAAGGTAAGGGCAACACAGATGCACAGCGGTAGAGTTGCTGCCATAGAGCATCAGAGACCCAGGTTCGATCCTGACTACAGGTGCTGCCTGCACGGAGTTTATACATTCTCACTGTGACCGCGTGGGTTTTCTCCGGGTAATCCGGTTTCCTTCCACATTCCAAAGATGTGCATGTTTGTAGGATAATTGGCTTCTGTAAATTTTCCCTCGTGTGTAGCATAGAACTAAGGTGGCACAGTACAACCAATAGTATTGCTGCCTTAGAGCGCCAGGGAGGCGGGTTCGATCCTGGCAACGGGCGATGCCTGTGCAGAGTTTGTACTTTTTCTTTGTGACTGCATGGGTTTTCTCCGGGTGCTCCGGTTTCCTTCCACATTCCAAACACGTGCAGGTTTGTAGGTAAATTAGCTTTAATCAAAATTGTAAATAGTCCCTAGTGTGTAGGATATTGCTAGTCTACAGGGATCGCTGGTCGGCGCGGGCTAAAGGGCTTGTTCCCAAGCTGTATCTCTAAACTAAACTAAACTGAACTTGATCAGCACGATGGATCTTAGAGGAAAGTGAGAAGTCTATTAAGAGGAATCTCAGAGAAAAAGTTCTGCCGCTGAAACATAAAATGCTGGAGGAATTCAGCGGGTTAAGTAGCAACTGTGGAGGGAATGGACAGGTGATGTTTCCGGTTGGAACCTTCTCCCTTTTCCTGTTTTCCATCAATCTGAATAAGGGCCCTGACCCGAAACGTCATCTGTCCATTCCCTCAACAGATGCTGCCTGACCTGCACAATAACCTTGTTGATTTCCCCCGGCATTTCACTCACCATTCTTGTGTCTGTGGTCTCTTGAATCTCCATTTAACAGCTGAAAGCACAGTTGCCAATGGCTGAAGGATTAAATTCGGAGAAACACAAGAGGCCTGAGTTAGGCTATTGTGGATACTGAGGAAGTGAATCTGTGCAATTCAATACCACAGAAGGCTGTGAAAGCCAGATCAATGGCTATCTTTAAGGCGGAGATAGACAGATTCCTCATTAGTATCGGTGTCAAGGGTTATGGGGGAGAAGGCAGGGGAATGGAGTTGAGAGGGAAAGATAGATCAGCCATGATTGAATGTCGTAGACTTGATGGGCCGAATTGCCTAATTAAGAATAAAGGGTAGGCCATTTAGGACTGAGACGAGGAAAAACTTTTTCACCCAGAGAGTTATGAATCTGTGGAATTCTCTGCCACAGAAGGCAGTGGAGACCAATTCACTGGATGTTTTCAAGAGAGAGTTAGATTTAGCTCTTTGAGCTAATGGAATCAAGGGATATGGGGGAAAAAGCAGGTACGGGGTACTGAATTTAGATGATCAACCATGATCATATTGAATGGCGGTGCTGGCTCGAAGGGCCGAATGGCCTACTCCTGCATCTTATTTTCTATGTTTCTATTCTGTTCCTATAACTTATGAACTTATGAGATGGCAGATGGTAGGGACCTATGGGACAAACTATTATTGTTTTACATAAAATATTATTGTTCGATGGCACACAAAAATGCTGGAGAAACTCAGCAGGTGCAGCAGCATCTATGGAGCGAAGGAAATAGGCAACGTTTCGGGCCAAAACCCTTCTTCAGACGGCTGTTGGCCTGTTCGATGGCTGTTGTCCTTTTACAGGTTAAGAATTTGCCTTACAGCGCTAGGGTCCTGGGTTCGACCCTGACTACGGGTGCTGTCTGAATGATGTTTGTACGTTCTTCCCCGTGACCTGCGTGGGTTTTCTCCGGATGCTCCAGTTTCCTCCCACACTCCAAAGACGTACAGGTTTGTAGGTTAATTGGCTTGATGTAATTGTAAATTGTCCCTAGTGTGTTTAGGATAGTGTTGGTGTGCGGGGATCGATGGTCGGCGTGGACTCGGTGGGCCAAAGGGCCTGTTTCTGTGCTGTATCTCTAAACTCTAAACAAAACTAAATGGCTTATGTAATATTTAGAGACAAGGTTGCCATGCTGATGGAACTGTGGCAGGCATCTGGAGCTGGAGTGCAGATCACCTGAATGGAAGAACAGACTCGAGGAGCTGAATGGCCCATTGCTAACAACCCTATTAGCACCAAGTTAGATAATGCAAAACAGGTCTAATATCTTAAAAATCTCATTGCATTCAGATCATCATTGCACACTCAGACAGAAAATCCACCCTCTGCGGAGAAACAATACGCAGAAATCTAATTTCACTGCTTTATCAAGTTGATGTATTTGTCTACTCACTTTCCATTGTTCAATATGACGGTGCAATTTGGCCAGCAGTCATGATTCACGAGGCAGAGATTTGTAAACAATCCAACTCCTACAGCTTGCAACCCACGCTGGTCACTGATGGTAAAACCGTTGCAGTTTATCTGATGAATGAATCACAAGTGGTTTAAAAAATAATTGGAGTACTGCATTCCCCTCATTCCTTAATTGTTGATTAAATATCGTGAGGTAGAGTTGCTGCCTTACAATGACAGAGACCCGGGTTCCATCCCGTCTATCGGTGCATGTCTGTACGGAGTTTGTACGTTCTCCCCGTGACCTGTGTGGGTTTTCTCTGGGTGCTCCGGTTTCCTCCCACATTCCAAAGCCGTACAGGTTTGTAAACTAATTGGCTTAGGTAAGAATTGCAAATTGTTACTAGAGTGCAGGATAGTGCTAGTGCACGGGGTGATCACTGGTCGGCGTGGACTCTGTGGGCTGAAGGGCCTGTTTCCGTGCTGTATCTCTAAACTAAACTAAACTCAAGTGAACAAAACTAAACTAAACTTTCCACCCTACTAGAGAGATACTTGCATGTAACTCAAATCTTCTAAGATATGCCGAAGTGCTTTGCATGCAGTGGATAAATCATGGAGCCATATAATGCAAAAATAGGCCCTTCAGCCCACACATCCATGCCATCCTTTTTGTCCATCTACACCAGTAGTTCCCAACCTTTTTTTGGCCATGTCCCACCTAATCACCTCTAAAATCCTGATGCCCCCCCCCCCCCCCATATTTTAGCACGAGCAGACAAAGAAATAATTCTCAGAAAATGGAATTTACTCAAAATAACATCTGAAACATAAATTACATATGTTTACCTGATGCCCCCCTTAAAAATCAAATTGCCCCCCTGTGGGAACCACTGATCTACACTAATCCCATTTACCGATGTAGAAACAAGGAACTGCAGATGCGAGTTAATACACAAAAGGACACAAAGTGCTGGAGTAACTCAGCAGGTCAGGCAGCATCTCTGGAGAACATGGATATAGATGACGTTTAGTCTGGATACCCGCCCTCAGTCTGATTCCACATTACTTACCACTCCAAATATGTGTGACATGGACTCCATGCTAAGCTCCTGGGCTTTGGGCTGCCAGTACCGCTGGAAAACCTCAACGTCCAGATTTAGCTGCTTCCTCTCGTCCTCACTCAGGTCGTCCAGATGGTCCTGGAGGTCCTCGATGGACACGAGGCGATCCTCGGGGACAAGAGCTCCCTCTCTCCTCATCCTCCACAAGATACGCGAGGCAAGTCTGAGAGCAGCACAGAATCATAGGAATCACACACCAGGCTCTCCAATTCCTCCAACCCCCTCCGGACCAAGTAGATCAACCACGTTCCAATGGACGGTGGTGTCAATACCTGCAGTTGATCCTTTCTGTTAGTTTGGAGATACAGTGCGGAAACAGGCCCTTCGGCCCACTGAGTCTGCGCCGACCAGTGATTACCGAGTACACTAGCACCATCCTACACACTGGGGACCACTTTTACAATTCTTACCAAAGCCAATTGACCTACAAACCTGTACGTCTTTGGAGTGTGGGAGGAAACCGGGGCACCCAAAGAAAACCCACGAAGGTCACGGGGAGAACGTACAAAATTCGTACAGGCAGCACCTGTAGTCAGGATCGAACCCGGGTCTCTGACACTGTAAGGCAGCAACATTGGTCCTACGCCACTGTGCGGCCCACATAGAATATCTACCCTCCACCACAACCCTCTGTCTTCTATGAATAAACCAGCTCTGAACCCATACCCGCAAGTCATCATGAATCCTGGACATCTTAACCATCAGGATCAGTAAACCTGCAACGATAATTTCCATTTCTCTACTACACTGCGGCAAGGTGGCGCCGCGGAAGAGTTGCTGCCACACAGCGCCAGAGACCCAGGTTCGATCCTGACCTCGGGTGCTATCTACATGGAGTTTGCACGTTCTCCCTGAAACCACGTGGGTTTTCTCCGGGTGCTCCGGTTTCCTCCCACACTCCAAAGAGCTACATGTTTGGAGGTTAATTTGCTTCAGTGAAAGAAAAATTGTCTTAACCCTAGTGTGTAGGATGGTGTTCGTGTACGGGGTAATCCCTGGTCAGTGCGGACTCAGCAGGCCAAAGGGCCTGTTTCCACGCTGTGCCTCTAAAGGCTAAAGTCATTTTTTAGTTACCTGTTCAATTGTTCAGTATAAAGTAACACTGGTAATAATCCAAGTTGCGTTGTTGACCACAACATCACTTGCTTCCCATTCCCATCACTATCTGGAGGCTTTAATGGGACCTTCCGAGGCTGAAGGGGGCAGTAGTTCATAGGTTATGGGAGCGGAATTATGCCATTAAGGCCTCTTTTCCTAGACTCTCCCACTAGTGGAAGCACTCCACATCCACTCTATCCAAGCCTTTCACTTTTCTGTACATTTCAATGCGGTTCCCCCTCATCCTTCTAAACTCCAGCGAGTACAGGCCCAGTGTCATCAAACACTCATCATCTATTAACCCACTCATTCCTGGGATCATTCTTGTAAACATCCTATAGACCCTCTCCAACGGCAGCACATCCTTCCTCAGATATTGGGCCCAAAACGGCTCACAGTCCTCCAAATGCGGTCTGACCAGTGCTTTATAGATCCTCAGCATTACATCCCTGTCTTTATATTCTAGTCCTCTTGAAATAAATGCTAACATTGCATTTGGCATCCATACTGCCAATTTGTTTTGCAAATTAGGGAATCCAAGGGGCAGCACAGTAGTGCCAGCGGTAGAGTTGCTGCCTTACAGCTCCAGGGACCCGAGTTAGAACCTGACCATGGGTGCAGTCTGTAAGTAGTTCTCCTCCTGACCGCATGGGTTTTCCCCGGGTGCTCAGGTTTCCTCCGCACTCCAAAGACATACGGGTTTGTAGGTCAGTTGGCATTGGTAAAGACTGTACACTAGGATAGAGCTAGTGTACGGTGTGATCGCTAGTCGGCGCGGACTCGGTCCGCTAAAGACCCTGTTTCCGCACCGTATTTTAAGAATAAGGGGTAAGCCATTTAGAACGGAGATGAGGAAACATTTTTTCACACAGAGAGTTGTGAGTCTGTGGAATTCTCTGCCTCAGAGGGCGGTGGAGGCCGGTTCTCTGGATGCTTTCAAGAGAGAGCTAGATAGGGCTCTTAAAGATCGTGTAGTCAGGGGATATGGGAAGAAGGCAGGAACGGGGTACTGATTGGGGATGATCAGCCATGATCACATTGAATGGCGGTGCTGGCTCGAAGGGCCGAATGGCCTACTCCTGCACCTATTGTCTATTGTCTATTGCCTATCCCCAAACTAAACAAAACTGCACCAGCACTCCCAAGTCCTTTTGCACCTCTGATTTCAGAGTTGTTTCCCCATTTAGAAAATAACTTACGCCATCATTCCTACTACTAACGTGCGTGACTCCACTCTTTGTATTCCATCTGTCACTTCTTAGCCAAGAGTCAAGTCAAGAGTGTTTTATTGTCATATGTCCCGGATAGAACAATTAAATTCCTACTTGCAGCAGCACAACAGAATATATAAACATAGTACACTGTAAATAATATAATAAACAAGAAAAAATACACACACACACTGTACACACACACACACACACACACACACACACACACACACACACACACACACACACACACACATACACACATACACACACACACACACACACACACACACACACACACACACACACACGCACGCACGCACGCACACACACACTGTACACACACACACACACACGCGCACACACACACACACACACACACACACGCACACACACGCACACACACGCACACACACGCACACACACACTGTACAGCTCCTCCCCCTTCTGTCGTGGGGTGGACTGACTCTCCCCCTCACCCCACCCCAGCCTCATTCTTTGCACATCCTGGATTTTTCCACTCGACCATTTAATTTCATGTTTGCGGAATATTACATATGTGTTGTGCAATAACTGATCACTTAAATCTCATTATCATCATAATGCGCATGCCACGTTCAATGCCTTGTAACTGTATCTTTTGACTGTTGGCAGACCAATTTCCCTCCGTGATGAGCAAAGCCCTAGCGTATTGTATCGTATACACACACATAGATACAGACAAAGCAGTGAGGCCCCACCAAGGCTGATGGCGGTGCCGGCCTGGTGCTCACCTGATGCTCTCGCTGGGCGCCTTGCCGTAGTTCCTGATGGCGCTGCATTCGCTCTTGTGCTCCGTCCATGCAGCTTTCTGGCAGGTGCGGTCGCAGTAGTGGGCAAACTTACACTGCATGCAGCGCTGGAGCTTCGCTTGCTTCTTGAAACACCCGTGGCATACGTGGTAGGTGAGGCTGCCGTCAGAAACAGAGAACAAGAAGCCCACGTTAGACCAGGCCCCTCTTTCGCTTTTAGTTTAGTTTAGTTTACTTTTGGTTAGTTTAGTATAGTTTAGTTTAGTTTAGTTTAGTTTAGTTTAGTTTAGTTTAGTTTAGTTTAGTTTAGTTTAGTTTAGTTTAGTTTAGCGATACAGCACAGAAACAAGCCCTTCGGCCCACCGGGTTCGTGCCGGGCCAGGGATCTCCACACATTAACACTATCCCACACACACTAGGGATAAAGGTTTACATTTATACCAAGCCAATTAACCTACAAACCTGTGCGTCTTTGGAGTGCGGGAGGAAACTGAAGATCTCGGAGAAATCCCACTCAGGTCACGGGGAGAACGTACAAACTCCCTACAGACGGCACCCGTAGTCTGGATCGAACCCATGTCTCTGGTCCTGTGAGGCACCAGCTCTACCGCTGCGCCACTGTGACACCCAGTATGGTGTTGAAACCTTGTGACGAACATTCATAGAACAGGACAGCACAGCAACAGGCCATTCAGCCCACGGTGTCCGTGCCAAACATGATGCCAAGTTAAACTCTCTGTCAGCACGTTTATGTTCATAAGTGAAAGGAGCACAATTGGGCCATTCGGCCCATCACGTCTACTACACCATTCAATCATGGCTGATCTATCTCTCCCGCCAAACCCCATTCTCCCACCTACTCCCCATAACCCCCGACACCTATACTAATCATGTGAGCCACATCCCCCCCATCCTCTGCATAACCATGTGCCTATGTAAAATCCTCTTAAACGCCACAGTAGTGGCATGGTGGGGCAGCGGTAGAGTTGCTGCCTTACAGCGCCAGAGACCTGGGTTCAATGCTGACTATGAGTGCCGTCTGTACGGAGTTTGTACGTTCTCCCCGTAAGACCTACGTGTGTTTTCTCTGCATGCGCTGGGTTTTTTACCCACACTCCGAAGATGTACAGGTTTGTAAGTTAATTGGCTTTGATAAATATTATGAATTGTCCGTGGTATGTAGAATAGTGTTAGGTACGTGGATCGCTGGTCGGCGTGGACACCCGGGATGGCGGCACTGACATATAATGAAAGAATGGGTCGATTGTGCTTGTACTCACTGGAATTTAGAAAGAGAGTGGATCTTATAGAAACATATAAAATTCTAAGGGATTGGACAGGCTAGATGCAGGAAAAATTTTCCCGATGTTGCGGGAGTCCAGAACCAGGGGTCACAGTTTAAGAATTGGGGTAGGGCATTTAGGACTATGAGGGAAAACATTTTCATCCAGAGAATTATGCAATTGTAGAATTTTCTGCTACAGAAGGCAGTGGAGGTCAATTCATTGGATGTTTTCAAGAGAGAGTTAGATTTAGCTCTTTAGGCCTAACGGAATCAAGGGATATGGGGAGAAAGCAGGAACGGGGTACTCATTTTGGATGATCAGCCATGATCATATTGAATAGCGGTGCTAGCTCGAAGGGCCAAATGGCCTACTCCTGCTCTTATTTTCTATGTTTCTATGCTTCAATGATTCAGCGGGCCGAGAGACCTGTTTCCCTGCTGTATCTCTAAACTAAACTGAAGCCATTTCATATCTGATTCCACCACCTCTCCAGGCACCCACCATTTAGACTGGTTCAAATTCTTGAGAGGATTAGAGTGCAGTCTTTTGCCCAGAGTGAGGGAATTAAGAAACAAAGGACATATGTTTAAGGTGACGGGGGAAAAGTTTAATAGGAACCTTAGGGGCAACTTCAGGGGATGTGCTGGCTCTGGAGAGGGTCCAGAGGAGGTTTACAAGAATGATTCCAGGAATGAGTGGGTCAGCATATGATGAGCGTTTGACAGCACTGGCCCCTTGTACTCGCTGGAGTTTAGAAGGTTGAGGGGGGACCTCATCGAAACTTATCGAATAATGAAAGGCATGGGTAGAGTGGATGTGGCAAGGATGTTTCCACTAGTGGGAGAGTCTACGAACAGGGGTCATAACCTCAGAATTAAAGGGCACTCTTTTAGAAAGGAGGTGAGGAGGAACTTCTTTAGTCAGAGGGTAGTTAATCTGTGGAACTCATTGCCACAGAGGGCTGTGGAGGCCAAGTCAGTGGATATTTTTACAGCAGAGATAGACAAATTATTGATTAGAACGGGTGTCAAGGGTTATGGGGAGAAGGCAGGAAAATGGGATTAGGAGGCAGAGATGAGCCATGATTGAATGGCGGTGTAGACTCGATGGGCCGAATGGCCTAATTCTACTCCTATAACTTGTGAACTTGTGAACTTGTTTACACAAAAAGTGGTGGGTGAATGGAAAAAGCTGCCAAAGGAGATAGTTCAGGCACGTGCGATCACAACATTTAAGAAATATTTAGACAGATACATGTGCAGGAAGGAACAGTCTGAATAAGAATCTCAACCCGAAATGTCAACTATTCCTTTTCTCCAGAGCTGCTGCCTTCTTCTTCATCTTCTTCTTGCATATATCGTGCACAGCCTAAAGTTGTACGACAATTAGTTCTATTTGATCTTATTTGATTGTGCACGCCGGGTTGATTGAATTCATCAAAACAGGGCGGACCACGTGAAGGTTGCAATCTTCCACCCCAGCTGCTGCCTGACCCGCTGAGTTACTACATGATTCTGTGTCTATAGACAGGTACCTGGACAAATTTAGAGGGATATGGGCCGAACGCAAGCAGGTGGAACTATTGTAAATGTTGCATGAAAATGGGGCAGAATTAAAGGGACCGCAGCTATTTACAATATATATTAATGATTTAGATGAATGGATTACAAGTAACATTAGCAAATTTGCAGATGACACAAAGCTGGGTGGCAGTGTCAACTGTGAGGAGGATGCTATGAGAAAGACTGGATAGACTTGGTTTATACTCTCTAGAATTTAGGAGATTGAGAGGGGATCTTATAGAAACTTATAAAATTCTTAAGGGGTTGGACAGGCTAGATGCAGGAAGATTGCTCCCGATGTTGGGGAAGTCCAGGACAAGGGGTCACAGCTTAAGGATAAGGGGGAAATCCTTTAAAACCGAGATGAGAAGAACTTTTTTCACAGAGAGTGGTGAATCTCTGGAACTCTCTGCCACAGAGGGTAGTCGAGGCCAGTTCATTGGCTATATTTAAGAGGGAGTTAGATGTGGCCCTTGTGGCTAAGGGGATCAGAGGGTATGGAGAGAAGGCAGGTACGGGATACTGAGTTGGATGATCAGCCATGATCATATTGAATGGCGGTGCAGGCTCGAAGGGCCGAATGGCCTACTCCTGCACCTAATTTCTATGTTTCTATGTTTCTATGAATGCAGGGTGACTTGGACAGGTTGGGGGAGTGGGCAGATGCATGGCAGATGCAGTTTAATGCGGATAAATGTGAGGTTATGCACTTTGGTAGCAAAAACAGGAAGGCAGATTATTATCTAAATGGTGTCAAGTTGGGAAAAGGGGAAGTACAGTGGGATCTGGGGGTCCTTGTTCATCAGTCAATGAAAGTAAGCATGCAGGTACAGCGGGCAATAAAGAAAGCAAATGGCATATTGGCCTTTATAACAAGAGGAGTCGAGTATAGGAGCAAAGAGGACCTTCTGCAGTTGTACAGGGCCCTGGTGAGACCACACCTGGAGTATTGTGTGCAGTTTTGGTCCCCTAATTTGAGGAAGGACATTCTTGCTATTGAGGGAGTGCAGCGTAGGTTCACAAGGTTAATTCCTGGGATGGCAGGACTGTCATACGCTGAGAGAATGGAATACTCTGGAATTTAGAAGGATGAGAAACATTGAAACATATAAGATTATTTAGGGTTTGGACACGCAAGAGGCAGGAAACATGTTCCCGATGTTGGGTGAGTCCAGAGCCAGGGGCCACAGTTTAAGAATAAGAGGTAAGCCATTTAGAACGAAGATGAAGAAACACTTTTTCACTCAGAGAGTTGTGAGTCTGTGGAATTCTCTGCCTCAGAGGGCAGTGGAGGCCGGTTCTTTGGATACTTTCAAGAGATAGCTAGATAGGGCTCTTAAAGATAGTGGAGTCAGGGGATATGGGGAACGGGATGCTGATTGTGGATGATCAGCCATGATCAACATTGAATGATGGTGCTGGGTCGAAGGGCTGAATGGCCTACTCCTGCACCTATTGTCTATTGTCTTCTTTTAAGAAGGAGATGAGGAGACATTTCTTTAGTGAATCTGAGGATTTTTTTTGCCATAGAAGGTTGTGGAGGCCAAGTCAGTGGCTATTTTTACAGCAGAGACAGATAGATTCTTGATTAGTACGGGTGTCAGAGGTTATGGGGAGAAGGCAGGAGAATGGGGTCAAGAGGGAGAGATAGATCAGTCACAATTGAATGGCGGAGTAGACTTTGTACGTTCGCCCGATGACCACGTGGGTTTTCTCTGGGTGCTCTGGTTTCCTCCCACACTCCAAAGACGAACATGTTTGTAAGTTAATTGCTGTAAAATTGCGTTAGGGTACGGGGTGTTCGCTGGTCGGCGCGGTGTGGCGAACGGCCTGTTTCCGCTGTATCTCTAAAGTGTAAAGTCTAAAGTACAGGGTCTAATGATGGGAGAGCAAACTCGCCTCAGTAAATGTATTCAGCACATGGCAACGATGAAGAGTAACATAGCACAATGAAATATTAAACTTCCTGCATTGGGATCGGATAGATGATATTCTGATGGAAGGTTAACATGAAATGTCAAACACAGTTCACAGAGTTGCTGCCATAAGGGAATAAATAGTATCATCTTCCTACAGAGCTGTATAATGCCAACAGGCCACTGATCATTTGGGACATTTAACCAGATTTGATGATTATCTGCATTAGTCTTCAGAGTTTAGTCTTTAGAGATACAGTGTGGAAACAGGCCCTTCAACCCACCGAGACCACACCGACCAGCGATCACCCCGTGTGCTAGCACTATTCTACACACACTAGGGATCATTTATAATTTTACCAAAGCCAATGAACCTACAATCCTGCACGTCTATGGAGTGTGGGAGGAAACCGGAGCACCCAGAGAAAAGCCACTTGCTCACTGGGAGAATGTACAAACTCCATACAGACAGCACCCCAGGTCAGGATCGAACCTGGGTCTCTAGCGCCACTGTGCCACCCCCTGCCTGATCATGCCCTAGATTCAGATGAATCCTCCGTCAGAGCAGGGGGAAATTCCAACCCTCGTCAGAGATAGGAGTGGGCAATCCAGGTTGTTATAGCGTCACAGGGCACGGCAACAGGCTCTTCAGCCCATCGAGCCCCTGTCTATTTAAATGTATATACATCTCATCCCTCAGAATCCTCTCCAGTAATTTGTCTACCACAGATGTTTGACATCTGGGTGCTGGAATAGCTCAGCGAATCAGGCAGCATCTGAAGAAGGGACCCAACCCGAATCGTCACCTATCCATGTTCTCCAGAGATGCTGCCTGAGCCGCTGAGTTACCCCAGCCAGCACTTTGTGTCATATTTTATGAACCAGCATCTGCAATTCCTTGTTTCTAGGCTCACTGGTTTAGTTTAGTTAGGTGTAGAGATACAGTGCGGAAACAGGCCCACATGGTGCGTGCCAACCAGCGATCCACACACATTACACCATCCTACACACACTAGGGACAATTTTTATACTTACCACGCCAATTAACCTACAAACTTGTACTTTTTGGATTGTGGGAGGAAACCGAAGATCTTGGAGAAAGCCCACGCAGGTCACGGTGAGAACGTAAATCTCCGTACAGACGACACCCATAGTCAGGATCGAACCCGGGTCTCCGCCGCTGATGCGCTGAATCACTGCGCCACCATGCTGCCTGGTCTATAGTTTCCAGACTTTTCCTTGAGGCCCTTCTGAAGTAGAGGCACCCTCCAGTCATCTGACCCCTCATCCATATCTAATGACACCCATCTAACTCTCTTTTGAATGTATCCAGTGAATCGGCCTCCACTGCCTTCTGAGGCAGAGAATCCCACAGATTCACAACTCTCTGTGTGAAAAAGTTTTTCCTCATCTCAGTTCTAAATGGCCTACCCCTTATTCTTAAACTGTGGCCCCTGGTTCTGGGCTCCCCCAACATTGGGAACATATATCCTGCATCTAGCATGTCCAATCCCTTCATAATTTTATATGTTTCTATAAGATCACCTCTCATCCTTCTAAACTCCAGTGAGTACAAGCCCAGTTGCTCCATTCTTTCATCATATATCAGTCCCGGAATCCCGGGAATTAACCTGGTGAACCTACGCTGCACTCGCTCAAAAGCAAGACTATCCTTCCTTAAATTAGGAGACCAAAATTGCACACAATACTCCAGGTGTGGTCTCACCAGGGCCCTGTACAACTGCAGTTAACATGATGCCAAGTCAAACTGATTTCATCGGCTAGCACATAGTTTATATCCCTCTATTCCTTGCATATCCATGTGCCTATCTAAAAATTACTTAAACGCCACTATCATATGTGTATGTGTGTGTGTATATACACACACTGAATTTTTCTGTTCCCATTTATTATATTGTTCACAGTGTACTATGTATACATATTCTGTTGTGCTGCTGCAAGTAAGAATTTCATTGTTCTATCTGGGACACATGACAATAAACACTCTTGATTCTTGACATGTGATACTCAGGTGCCTGCTAAAAATTTCCTTTCTCACCTTAAACCTATTTCCCCCGGTTCCTGATTCCCCAACTTTGGGTAAAAGATTGTGCATTCACCCAATCTATTCTCCTCATGATCTTATACACCTCTAAAAAATCACCCCTCAGGCTCCTACGCTCCTAGGAATAAAGTCCCAGCCTGCCCAACCTCTCCCCATAGCTCAGGCCCTTAAGTTCTGGCAACATGCTCATAAATCTTCTCTGCATTTTTTCTAACATAACATCGTTCCAATAACACGATGACCAAAACTGAACATAATACTCCAAATGTGGCCTTACAATGTTTTGTGCAGCTGCAACATAACATGCCAACTTCTATACCCAATACATTGATGAAGGCCAATGTGCCGAAAGCCTTCTTGACCACCCTATCAACCTGTGACACCGCTTTCAAGGAACTATGTACCTGCGCTACTAAGTCCCGCTGCTCTATAACAATCCCCAGAGCCATGGCATTCACTGTGTAGGTTCTGCTCTGGTTTGACTTCTTAAAATGCAACACCTCGCACATATCTGTATTAAACTCCATTAACCATCCCTCCGCCCACCGACCCAACTGATCAAGGTCCTGCTGCAATTTTAGTTAGCCATCTTCGCTACTATGATGCCACCCACATTTGTAACATCTGCAAACTTACATTGTACATTCACATCCAAATGTATTCTCATACATTCCCATTCAACTCTAAATCTTTTACTGTCCTCATTAATCTATTAATCAGTTCCATATACAGATATTCCTATTGTCTTATCCAACCCACACACACACCCTCTTTGCAACTTTCCAGTTCTGATGCAAGATCTTCAATCTAAAACAATATCTCCCTTGCTATTTCCATAGATGCCACCTGACCTGCTAAGTTCATGTGTTAGGAGCAGAATTAGGCCATTCGGCCCATCACGTCTACTCCGCCAGTTGATCATGGCAGATCTATCTTTCCCTCCTAACCCCATTCTCCTGCCTTTTCCCCATAATCCCTTACACCAGTACTAATCAAGAATCTATCTCTGCCTTAAAAATCTCCATTCACTTGGCCTCCACAGACTTCTGTGGCAATGAATGTCACAGATTCACCACTCTATGACTGAAGAAATTCCTCCTCATCTTCCTATAGGAATGTCCTATAATTCTGAGGCTATGACCCCTAGTTCTAGACTCTCCCACTAGTGGAAACATCCCCTCCATATCCACTCTATCCAGGCCTTTCACTATTCGGTGAGTTTCAATGAGGTTGCCCCTTCATCCTTCTAAACTCCAGCGAGTACAGGCCCGGTGCCGTTAAACGCTCATCATATGTTAACCCACTCATTCCTGTGATCATTCTTGTAAACCTCCTCTGGACCCTCTCCAGTGCCAGCACAACCTGTGTAAACCATTCTGTGTACATCATTTGGTGTAAACCAGCATCTGCAGTTCCTTCCTACACATCCTTCTTCAGATATGGGGCCCAAAATTGCTCACAATAGTCTAAATGTCAGTTTCTGACAGTTCCTGTTGCTGTTTCAGTTTCAGATTTTTGATATTTGTTCTCCAGTAATCCAAAGGATTGGACAAAAGTACAGTACAGCGGGAAGAGGTCTTTCCTCCCGCCAAGTCTAGGCTGACCATGATACCCATTTAAACTGATCCCATCTGCCTGCGCAGATCTATATACATCTCTATATACCCTAGCTGTCCAAGACCACATGCTGCCAGAGGAGGTAGTTGAAGCAGGTGCTATCACAACATTTAAAAGACCCATTTAGACTGGAACATGGACAGGAAAGGTTTAGAAGTATATAGGCCAAACGCATTTGGGCCGAGGGGCCTGTTTCCACTCAATATGACTCTAGGACTATGACTCTAAGAGGCTTGCCTTATCTAGTACCATGTGCTTGCATTTGGCCAATAAACCTTTCCTATTAATGTACCTATCCAAATGTCTTAAACATTACAATTTATTACCCGTGGAGGAAAGAACAAATGGTGGTTTAAATTGAAGATAGACACAAAATGTTGGAGTAACTCAGCGGGACACTGAGTAACTCTGAAGAAGGGTCTCGACCTGAAACATCACCCATTCCTTCTCTCCTGAGATGTTGCCCGTCCAGCTGAGTTACTCCAACATTTTGTGTCTATCTGCAATTTACTACCTCCTCTGGCAGCTCGTTTTAAGAATAAGGTGTAAGCCATTTAGAACAGAGATGAGGAAACACTTTTTCTCACAGAGTTGTGAGTCTGTGGAATTCTCTGGCTCAGAGGGCGGTGGAGGCAGGTTCTCTGGATGCTTTCAAGAGAGAGCTGGATAGGGCTCTTAAAGATAGCGGAGTCAGGGGATATGGGGAAAAGGCAGGAACGGGGTACTGATTGGGGATGATCAGCCATGATCACATTGAATGGCGGAGCTGGCTCGAAGGGCCGAATGGCCTACTCCTGCACATAGTGTCTATTGTCTATTGTTATGAATACCCAATTTGTAAGGAAATTTGGCCCTCACATCCTCTTTAAATATTTCCCCTCTTACCTTAAATCTATGCCCTCTAGTGTTAATCGTAGAAAAAACTCAGCCATCTTATCCAGGCTCATCATATTTTTATAAAGCTCTGTAAGGTCACATTTCAGCCTTCCTCACACCAGGGAAAACAGTTCAGCCCACAAAGACTGCCCTTCTAACAAGCCCTCCAGATCTGATTTCATCTTGCAGTAAATGTTGTACCCTTTATCCTTCATCTGGGCATTGAGGACGGCTTGATTGTAACCACGTGCAGTCTTTCCTCTGAAGACAGCCACAAAATGCTGGCGTAACTCAGCAGGCCAGGCAGCATCTCTGGAGAAAAGGAATAGGGTCGAGACCTTTCTTCCGACCGGGAGTCAGGGGAGAGGAAAACTAGAGGTATAGATAGATAGATAGATATAATTTATTACCACACAACCAGGGTCGGTGGAAATTTGGGTTGTCAGCAGCAGTACAATAATAAAGAACACACAATAAGACTGTAACACAAACATCCACCACAACATTCATCACTGTGGTGGAAGGCACAAAAATTTGGCCAGTCCTCCTCCATTTCCCCCCCGTGTACAGGACCAGAGTCCAGTCAGTCCAGGATCGGCTCTTCCTCACCGGAGACCGCGGCTTTAGATTGTTGTAGGCCGCAGACCGGCGGTCAAGATTTAAAGTCCCCGCTGCAGCCAGAAGCACCGTAGACTGCAGGGCCGGCGGTCGAAGCTCCCCTCCAGGGGTGATGGTAAGTCCATGCCGCACCCGCGGTAGAAGTTGGCCGCGGGCCGGCAGTGATGGCTTCTTCTTCCCCCGGGTCCCCAACGTGAGATCCCGGGCTGTAGACGCCGCACCAGCTGGAGCTCTGCAGACCTTCAGGCTGCGACTTCAGGCTGCCGGCTGCCCCGGGCCAGCGAAACGGAGCGCTCCCCTCCAGCGAGCCCCAGCGAGGGCTCACCCGCTCCACGCCGAGAGTCCACGCTGCGCCCGCCGCTGAAGCCCCGGGCACGTCTCCGGGAAAGGTCGCGTCGATCCTTGATGTTAGGCCACGGGGGAGGCGACCTGGAAAAAGTCGCCTCTCCATGGAGGAGGCGACCGAAACGGTTTCCCCCTCACCCCCCCACACCACCCCCCACACAAAACACACGAAGGAACATTAAATACATACTTTAAAACATACTAAAAAATAAAAAAAAGATGGAAAAACTGACGCGCTGCTGACATGGCTGCACACAGAGGAGCGCCCCCTATGAACGAGTACAGGACAAATCAGAGGCGGCAACGATGACTCAGGATAGGTGGAGCCCACAATGGTCCTTTGTTGGCTGTGGAGGAGGTGATAACAAAGGAATACAAACGGTGGGGACTAGCAGGATGGCTAGGGTGGGGGAGGGACAGAGAGAGAGGGAATGCAAGGATCACGGCTTCTTTGACTGGATAGCATGCAAACAACAGTACACGCGACAATCCTAAACTAAACGAAACCGAACTAAACTAAACTAAACTTCAGCAACAACCTTGTGAATATTTTCTGCATCCTCTCCAGCCAAATCACACCCTTCCTATAGTGTTTTTACCAGAACAGGGTAGGCGGCACAGTGGCGCAGCGGTAGAGTTGCTGCCTTACAGCGCCAGAGACCCGGGTTCGATCCTGACTACAGGTGCTGTCTGTACGGAGTTTGTACGTTCTCCCCGTAATTATTTTTCCTGGGGCAGAGGACTGTAAAAGTAAGGATAGAGATTTAAGGTAAGATGGTGAGGTTTGTAAAGGACCTGAAGACATGTGGATGTGTGGGACGAGCTGTCAAAGGAAGGTCCAGGAGAAATGACCAGCTTTAAAAGACATTTAAAATAAATAGATGGCTATGTAAGGTTTTGAAGGATGTAGGACAAATGAAATGAGCTCAGATGAACAGTTGGGCCGAAGATCTTTTAGACTTTAGAGATGCAGCGCGGAAACAGGCCCTTCGGCCCACCGAGTCTGCGCCAACCAGTACACTAAAAGGGCCTGTCCCACTTGACGACTTTGCCAGCGACATATCAGGGTCGGCAAAAGATTTTGAACATTTCAAAATCCAGCGGCGACAAAGAAAATGTTATGCCACTTGAAAAAACTCCGCACGTTATACGTCATCATGCCGCGTCACTGCAGCATCATACGTCATCACGCCGTGTCTAGCCGCGTATTTTTCAGTGACCTGATACGTCAGTCGATGATGCCGGTAGTTGCCAAAAAAATCGCCAAGTGGGACAAGCCCTTAGCACTATCCTACACATTGGCGACATTTTACAGTTTTCACCAAAGCCAGTTAACCTACAAACCTGTACGTCTTTGGGATGTGGGAGGAAACCGGAGGTGATCGTACAAACTCTGTACTGATAGCACCCGTGCAGTTCAGTTTCAGTTTAGTTTATTGTCACGTGTACAGTGAAAAACTTTTGTTGCGTGCCAACCAGTCCGCAGAAAGTAAAAACATGATTACAATCGAGCCATTTACAGTGCATAGGTACATGATAAGGGAATAACCTTTAGTGCAAGGTAAAGCTGGCAAAGCATGATCAAGGATAGTCCGAGGGTCACCAATGAGGTAGATAGTAGTTCAGGACTGCTCTCTGGTTGTGGTAGGCTGATTCAGTTGCCTAATAACAGTTGGGAAGAAATTGTCCCCGAATCTGGAGGTGTGCGTTTTCACACTTCTATACCTTTTTCCTAATGGGAGAGGGGAGAAGAGGGAGTGGCCAGGGTGCGATTCATCCTTGATTACGCTGCTGGCCTTGCTGAGGCAGCATGAGGTATAAATGCAGTCAATGGAAGGGAGGTTGGTTTGTGTGATGGTCTGGGCTGCGTCCACAATTCGCTGTAATTTTTTGCGGTCTTGGATTGAGCTGTTCCCAAACCGAGCTGTGATTCATCCGGATAAAATGCTTTCTATGGTGCATCTGTAGAAGTTGTTGAGAGTTGTAGGGGACATGGCGAACGTCCTAAACCTTCTAAGGAAGTAGAGACATTGGTGTGCTTTCTTGGTCATTGCTTCAATATGGGTGGTCCAGGAGAAGTTGTTGGTGATATTGACTCCTAGGAATTTGACGTTTTCAACCATCTCCACTTCGGCCCCGTCAATGCAAACTAAGGTACGTGCACTGCTTCACTTCATGAAGTCGATCACTATCTCCTTTGTCTTGCTGACATTGAGAGAAAGGCTGATGTTTCGGCACCAGGACATCAAGTTCTCAATCTCCTCCCTGTACTCCATCTCATCATTATTTGATATCCGGCCCACAATGGTGGTGTCGTAGTCCGGCTCGAATCCGGATCTCTGGCGGTGTAAGGCAGGAACTCTACCATTGTGCTGTCCTGTTTCCATGCACTATGACTCTATGAACGTTCTATTTGGAATTAAAAAGCTAACATCATCAAAAAATTTCCTCAGAGCTGAGACTATTCCATGTTGAACCCTATCACCGTTCCATATTTCCCGGTCAGGGTCCTGGAATTCCCCACCACACACCGGGTGGCACAGTGATGTAGCTGGTAGAGCTGCTGCCTCGCCGCAACAGAGACCCGAGTTCAATCCTGACCTCGGGTGCTGTCTGTGCGGAATTTTCACGTTCTCCTTGTGACTGCGTGGGCTTCCTCCGGGTGCTCCCGAAGGAATGGATGTGGGTTTGAGTGTTAATTGAACTCTGTAAATTGCCCCCAGTGTGTAGGGAGTGGATGGGAAAATGGGATAAAGAGGTATGGGAATCTGAAAACTATAACATAGAAACATAGAAAATAGGTGCAGGAGTAGGCCATTCGGCCCTTCGAGCCTGCACCGCCGTTCAATATGATCATGGCTGATCAACCAACTCAGTATCCTGTACCTGCCTTCTCTCCATACCCACTGATCCCTTTAGCCACAAGGGCCACATCTAACTCCCTCTTAAATATAGCCAATGAACTGGCCTCAACTACCTTCTGTGGCAGAGAATTCCACAGATTCACCACTCATCCAGATTCACAACATCCAGATTCAGGAACAGCATCTTCCCAAATTCCGTCAGGCTATTAAACATGACGGACACTATGACTGCATGGATTCCATCCGGGTGCTCCGGATTCCTCCCACATCCCAAAGGCCTGTGGGTTTGTAGGTTAAAGGACTCTGTAAATTGCTCCTGGTGTATTATAAGTGGATGAGAAAGTGAGATAACTCAGAGCTTGTGTGAACGGGCGATCAAAGGTCAGCATGGACTCGGTGGGCCGAAGGGCCAGTTTCCATGCTGTATCTCAGATCTAAACTAAACACCCTTATGAAGGCACGTGGGTGACATCCCAACCCGAAACGTCACCTATCCATGTTTTCCAGAGATGCTGCCTGACCCGCTGAGTTACTCCAGCACTTTGTGTCCTTTTGTGTAATAACCAGCATCTGCAGTTTCTTGAGTCGCCCTGTGCTCGTGGAACCCAGCAGACTGCGGCCTGGAAGGGTAAAGCTCCTGCTCATTCCCCCGAAGTCCAGAGACCAGGACGATGGAGCTGGGAACGATGGAGGATGCCACGGGTAATGCCACGGGATGCCACGGGTAAGGAGCGAGGCCGGTGGGAGAGGAGAGGGAATGGGGATTGGGCCTATCGCACCCTCATGGTCGGCTGTGGGAGGCTCCCCCCCCCCCCCCACCACCGAGGAACAAATGTAGACGGGCGAGGAGCGGCACGTGGGGTCACTGGTCGACCAAGGAAAGGCGGCGGCTGGAGGCCCCGCAGCAGCCTGGGGCTCGCCTGGATCGGGCACCCGCTCACAACAACTGGAGGGTGGGAGAGGGAAACGAAAGATATGGAAGGGTAAGGTGTGAAAACGAGGGACCAAAGGGAACGAGACATAAAAACATAGAAACATAGAAAATGGATGCAAGTAGGCCGTTCAGCCCTTCAATACAATCATAGCTGATCATCCAAAATCAGTACCCCGTTCCCGCTTTTCCCCCAAATCCCTTGATTCCGTAAGCCCTAAGATTTAAATCTAACTCTCTCTTGAAATACAAGAAAAATGTAGAATGGATCATTGTTAGCTTGGGGAAGGTAACAACGAGGCATACAAAGTAAAATTTGAACTAGGGGACGATAGACAATAGACAATAGGTGTAGGAGGAGGCCATTCGGCCCTTCGAGCCAGCACCGCCATTCAATGTGATCATGGCTGATCATCCCCAATCAGTACCCCGTTCCTGCCTTCTCCCCATATCCCCTGCGCTATCTTGAAGAGCCCTATCTACCTCTCTCTTGAAAGTATCCAGGGAACCTGCCTCCACCGCCCTCTGAGGCAGAGAATTCCACAGACTCACAACTCTCTGTGTGAGAAAGAAAGTTGTGACAATCAATCTAGTCGGAGGACTGGGGTGGGGAAAGAATGGAGAGAGAGGGAAAGCTAGGGTCACCTGAAGTTAGAGAAGTCAATATTCAAAATGAAAATGGCAGGTTCACCAGCAGTCCTCTCTCACGTCGGCACGGTGGCGCAGCGGTAGAGTTGCTGCCTTACACCACGGTTCAATCCTGACTACGGCTGCAGTCTGTACGGAGTTTGTACGTTCTCCCGGTGAACTGCGTGGCTTTTCCCTGGGATCTTCAGTTTCCTCCCACACGCCAAAGACGCACAGGTTTGTACGTTAATTGACTTGTATAAGTGTAAAATTGTCCCCAGTGTGAGCAGGGTGGTGTTAATGAGCGGGGATCGCTGGTCGGCGAGAAGACTCGGTGGACCGATGGGCCTGTTTCCGTGCTGTATCTCTAAACTAAACTAAAGGGCAAGCCAGGACAGACAGTGTTTTCTCCACTAGAAGCCCCCACATAGCCAAGGGTTCCACCGAGAGCTGGACACAGTTCAGGAATTTGTTCCGAGGAAGTCCGCCAAGTACAGTTACTGAGACCGGTGGCTGGCCAAGGGCTGTGTGTGTGGAACGGTCCACAGCAAACCTGCGCATGGTCTGGGGACAACTGCAGATGCAGCAGAATCACAGAAACCCAGCATCATCAAACGGAACAGCAGAGTATATTTTTGAGAGAGAGGGGCATGGTTTTTAGCAAAGCAAAGGCAAGTAGCCCATTCACCTTTCCACTGTATAGTCGGGGTGGAAGATTGCAACCTTCATGTGGTCCGCCCTGTTTCGACTAATGCAATCAACTTGACGTGCACAAACAGAAGATCAAATAGAACAAGTTGTCCTACAACTTTAGGCTGTGCACGCCACACGAAAGAAGAAGACTGTATAGTCATAGTCATGCAGTGTGAAAACAGGCCCTTCAGCCCAACCTGCCCATGCTGGCCAACGTGCCCCATCTACGCTAGTTCCATCTGCCTGCATTTGGCCCATATTCCTCTAAACCTATCCTACCCACATAGCTGTCTAAATGTTTCATAAACGTTGCAATAGTAGCTGCCTCAACTACCACCTCCGGCACCACCTTTAGTATACAAAAGTTACCCCTCAGGTTCCCATTTAAGGGAGGCACAGTGGTGCAGAGGTCGAGCTGCTGCCTTACAATGCCAGAGACCCGGGTTCGATCCTGACTACGGGTGGTGTCTGTACGTTCTCCCCATGACCAGCAGGGATTTTCTCCGAGATCTATGGCTTCCTCCCGCACTCCAAAGACGTACATGGCTGTAGGTTAATTGGCTTGGTATAAATGTATACATACTTAAATGTAAATTGCCCCGAGTGTGTGTAGGATAGTGTTAAATGCCCCTGTCCCACTTAGGAAACCTGAACGGAAACCTCTGGAGACTTTGCGCCCCACCCAAGGTTTCCGTGCGGTTCCCGGAGGTTGCAGGTAGTGGAAGCAGGTAGGGAGACTGACAAAAACCTCCGGGAACCGCACGGAAACCTTGGGTGGGGCGCAAAGTCTCCAGAGGTTTCCGTTCAGGTTTCCTAAGTGGGACAGGGGCATTAGTGTGCGGGAATCGCTGGTCGGCGTGGACTCAGTGAGCCGAAGGGCCAGTTTCCACGCTGTATCCCTCAAAAATTAAAAAAGATATGGCACCCGTTTGCTCTGTACAGTCAATCAATCAGCAGGTCGACTCACTTGTCAAACACAACAGCAGCATACGCAGGTTCAGCAAAGACCACATCCCCACTCCAGAACTCTTGCTTCGTCTTCAGGCCCCTTCCCTTGCTGCCCGCGTCGAAGACTTCGACTTTGTCCATGTCGCCCGCAGTCATTTGTGTGAACGTGTGTGGGTGCGTGGAGAACAACACTGGGCTTTAACCTTGGCGACTAATCTCCAGTTGTCTCGACACCTTTCTAGATGCCTGAGGGCCGGCTTCTATAAATGGGCCGCTTCTGTCAGACTGCACCAAGCCGTGCAGTGAGGGGGAGCGGGAGAGGCAGAGGGGAACACAACTTCTCGATCGCAAGCGTTTTGTTCCCCTCTAGAGTGCCCGTACCCCTGTAGCCGCTGATGCAGAACTGCGCTAAAACGTCGCACCCATTTTGTTGTATAAAGTGGAGTGGCGTTTTCCTGAGGAATTCTGTGTCTCCTGCGATGAATGAAGGTTTTATCTCTTCCCCTGCTTTGGGAAGGGGGGTTGGAAGCCCAGCAGGTTTATTTTTGGAAAACAGATGCCCTTATCCATCAAAGGCTGGCAGCTGGAGAGAGGAGGCCATTTAGTTTAGTTTAGAGCTAGAGCGCTGAAACAGGCCCCTCGGCCCACCGAGTCCGCACCGACCAGCGATCACCCAAAGGGATTTGGAGCCTCTTGTCAGAAATAATAAAAAGAGGACATGGGACAGACACAGAGCTGGGATCTAAAGCATCCCTGGAGCAGTGTATGGGCGGAAATCGCTTTTAAATCATGGAGGACACACAATGAGGCCTGACATCTAGGGCAGGGGTCGACAACCCATGGCCCACAGGCCGGATCCGGCCCTTAACCCGAAATCATCCGGCCCGCAGGCATATATTTTTTCAATTCGTTTTCGCGACCTGGCAACTGCAGCCAGACCTGTCAGCTAACCTGCGAACTACAGCCCGTCCTGGGGTAAGCAAGCCGACCTGGGAACTACAGCCAGCCCTGGGGCACGCAGGCGACTGGGAACTCGCTGTGGCGCCTAGGTCACAAAATATGGGGGGGGGGATTGTCCCCCACCTCTCAAAACATGAGTGGTACAGGACCCCCATGTCCCCCCCCCCCCACTGTGTCAGGGATGTAGGGACATTTTTAATGAAGAAAGAAGGGGGTTTAAGATACCTCTGGTAGATACAAATCAGAGATTATATTGAGGGAGAAAGGGTAAACATAGAGAAAATAGGGTTCCTCAGACATCAGTGATCATCTATGTTTGGAGCCGCAGAAGATGGGCAAGGTCCTGAATGAATATTTAGTTAGTTAGTTAGTTACATTTATTGTCACGTGATCCGAGGTACAGTGAAAAGCTTTTTGTTGTGTGTTAACCAGTCAGCAGAAAGACAATACAGGATTACAATCGATCCATCCACAGTGTACGGATACATGATAAAAGGAAAGATGTTTAGTACAAGATAAATTCCAGTAGTGCGAAATGCAGGTGTTGGCGTAGAAGATTTAAAGAGTGGAGCGATTGTAATGCGTGATTACAGATCCAATTCTTCAAAGCCAGAGTTGCCTGACTTTGGCGCTATCTTAGATGGATCGCTGTTTTTACCGTAGAGATCATGTGTTGTCTTTCCGCTAACTGGTGAGCGCGCGACAAAAGCTTTTCACTGTACCTCAGTACACGTGACAATAAACTAAACTGAAACTGAGAAAGCGGTGAGGATGAGGTAACTTGGGACAGTTAATGGAGATGCCTTGAGGACAGTCCCTATTATGGTCGAAGGGATGCTGGACATCCTAAGATGCATGAACATAGATAAATCTCATGAACCTGATTCAAGCACCAGCTGTCATCTATGTTTAGAAACATAGAAACATAGAAAGTAGGTGCGAGAGTAGACCACCAGGTCCGTCGAGCCCGCACCGCCATTCGCTCATGGCTGAACACTAAACAGACACACTTACCCACAAACAGTAGACACAAGACACAGAACACAAGACACTACCCTCCCCTTTATACCGCTATCACCCCTCTCCACCCCAAGAACCTCGTGATCTCCTGGGGGAGGCAAAAAACCGGATAAAAACCCAGGTCCAATTCGGGAAAAAAATCCGGGAAATTCCTCTCCGACCCCAATCCAGGCGATCGACACTTGTCCAGGAGATCACTCAGGTCTTACTATACTAACCATACCTAGGTCCATATCCCTGCCCTCTCCCCGTAGCCCCTTATCCCCTTGGCAGCTAAAAAAACATCTATTTTAGTCTTAAATATATTTAAAGTTTCTGCTTCCACTGCTCCCTGGGGCAGTGAATTCCATAAATTAACCACCCTCTGGGTGAAGAAGTTCTTCCTCATCTCAGTTTTAAAAGAGCCCCCCCTTATTCTGCAACTATGTCCTCTAGTTCTAGTTTCCCCGATCATTGGGAACATCCTCGGTGCATCCACCCGATCAAGGCCCCTCACGATCTTATATGTTTCAATGAGATCGCCTCTCATTCTTCTAAACTCCAAAGAGTAGAGTTCCAGCCTACTTAACCTTTCCTCATATGTCAATCCCCTCATTGCAGGAATTAATCTTGTAAACCTTCGCTGCACTGCCTCCAGGGCTAGTACATCCTTTCTTAAGTATGGAAGTATTAGACTTCTGGCTTTAGAGTTATAAATTTCGTTTGAGTCTCACTGAAGCTCAAATGACAATAAATTAGTATTGTATTGTATTGTATTGTATTGTATTGTATTGTATTGTATTGTATTGTATTGTATTGTATTGTAAAGAGGAAACAGGCCCTTCGGCCCACCGAGTCCGCGCCGACCAGCGATCACCCCATACAAAAACACCACCCGACACACTTGGGATAATTTACAGATGCCAATTAATCCACAAACCTGCACGTCTTTGAAGTGTGGGAGCAAACCAGAGCACCAGGAGAAAACCCACGTGGTCACGGGGAGAATGTACAAACTCTGTACAGTAAGCGCCCGTAGTTTATGTTCATGGGTTATAGAAGCTGAATTAGGCCATTTGGCCCATCAAGTCTATTCTGCCATTCAATCGTGACTGATCTATCTTTCCCTTTCAATCCCATTCCCTCTGCTTTCTTCCTATTACCCCCGACACCCGTACTAATCAAGTAGTCAGGATTGAACCCGGGTCTCTGGCGCGGTAAGGTAGCAACTCTACCGCTGTGCCACCGTGCCGCCCGATGTTCTTGATGTGCTTTGAGTTGAGAATGTTCGCCAAAGTTTCTCCAGAGACTCACCAAGAGGGAGCTCCTTCCAGAATGCCTGCTAAATAAAGAGCTTGTACGTGTACAGCCCCAGCCTCCGCATGCCTTATCACAGTCATTACACCCGCTGTTAAAATAGCACCGCATTCCACCCTTGGAAATAAGACCTTGTCATTCTGGGACAATGGCATGCCTAAATCGAATGAGCAACTTGCTGAACTGGCCAGGGGCTATCCCTGTGACACAAGGACCAAGCTAAAGACTCAGCAAGCCAGTGATACACTCATTCGTAGCATTCACAAGGGTCTGGTTTCAGCTCAGCTTGTGTGCAGGGCAGCCTCCAAAAGCATAAAATCTCTGATCCCAGGAAACCCGAAGGACTTAGGTGATTTATTGACCTTAATAAAGTTTGCTTCATGAGGGCGGCATGGTGGCGCAGCGGTAGAGTTGCTGCCTTACAGAGACCCGTGTTCGATCCTGACTTCGGGTCCTTGGCTGTATGGAGTTCGCACATTCTCTGCCGTGACCTGCCTGGCTTTTCTCCGGTTTCCTCTCACACGCCGAAGATGTACAGGTTTGTATGTAACGGGAATTGGCTTGGTATGAATGCAAATTGTCCCCAGTGTGTGTAGGATAGTGTAAGTGTGCGGGGATCTCTTGTCAACGTGGACTCGGTGGGCAGGAGGGTATGTTTCTGCACCGTATCTCTTAACTAAACTAAAGTTCAAGTTATAGGAACAGAATGAGCCCATTCAGCCCATCAAGTCTACTCCGCCATTCAATCATGACGGATCTATCTCTCCCTCCTCACCCCATCCTCCTGCCTTCTCCCCATAACCTCTGACACCCATACTAATCAAGAATCTATCACTCTCCGCTTTGACCGAATCTCGATGAGGTGGTTTTGCTGCTTACAACAGCCTCTGTTGCTTTGTTTCATCATTGTTTAGATTAGTTTCTTATTGTCACGTGTACCTCGGTACAGTGGAAAGCTTTTTGTTGCGTGCTATGCAGTCAACAAAAAGACTACACGTGATTATAATCAGGCTGTCCACAGTGTACAAATACAGGATCTATTTGTGATCTATTCCTCTCATGATTTTGTACACCTCTATAAGACCACCACTCATCCTCCTGAGCTCCAGGGAATAGAGTCCTAGCCTACTCAACCTCTCCCTATAGTTCAGGCCCTCGAGTCCTGGCAACATCCTCGTAAATCATCTCTGCAACCTTTCCAGCTTGACAACATCTTTCCTATAACATGGTGCCCAGAACTGAATGCAACATTCTAAATATATGTCACCTCACCATGACTAATACAACTGCAACATGACCTCACAACTTATATACTCCGAGCGGACGAGGGCCGCAAACGCAGAGTTAACACTGACTGCTGCGTTGTCTTCTGACCTATTCTGGAACTGATGCACTACAATGCGCTGCAATGCTGAGAACTATATTCTGCACTCTGTATTTTTCCCTTTGCTCTATCTAAGTACGGCACAGAGGCACAGCTGTAGATTTGCTGCCTTCCGGCACCAGAGACCAGGGTTCAATCCTAACTACAGGTGCTGTCTGCGCAAAGTTTGCACGTTCCCCCTGTCACCGAGTGGGTTTTCTCCAGATGCACAAGTTTCTTCCCACTTTCCAAAGATAATCCCAAGCGTGGAGGGTAGAACTAGTGTATGGGTGATAGCTGGTCGGCATGGACTCGTTGGGCAGAAGAGCCTGTTTCCACACTGTGTCTCTGAACTGAACTAAACTAAACTAAACTAAAAAAAACTATTAAACAAGTTTGACTTGGTTGTGTCTATGTATGGTATATCTGATCTGTTTGGATAGCAAGCATAATAATGCTTTTCACTGTACCTCGGTAAATGTAATAATAATATGTTATATTATTTATTATGATTACATATTCTGCTGTGCTGCAGCAGGTAAAATTTCATTGTTCTATCTGGGACATATGACAATAAAACACTCTTGACCCTTGAGCAAACCTAAACCTAAACACCATCCTGACATGGAAATGTATCGCTGATTAAAGAAATTCCATCTCATCTCCTTCCTAAAGGAACGTCCTTTAATTCTGTGGCTATGACTTCTGGTCCTAGACTCTCCCACTCGTGGAAATATTCTCTCCACATCCACTCCTTTCACTATTCAGTAATTTTGAATGAGGTGTCCCCTCATTCTTCTAAACCCCAGTGAGTACAGGCCCAGTGCTGTCAAACGCACTTCATATGTTAACCTCTAAGTTTGGGGCAGTTAAACGTGGCTCAGCCCATGAAGTCCACATCCCTTGACTGAATTTAAAAACAGAATAACGCTGAACTTCTGTGTCTTCTTGACAAAGACACTTGGGTATCTCAGTGCAATTCCACATATTTCTGGATAGGGGCGGCACGGTGGCACAGCAGTAGAGTTGCTGCCTTACGGCACCAGAGACCCTGGTTCGATCCCGACTACGGGTGCTGTCTGTACGGAGTTTGTACGTTCTCCCCATGACCAGCATAGGTTTTCCCTGGGATCTCTGGGTTCCTCCCACACTTCAAATAATAATAATAATAATAAATTTTATTTTTATAGCGCTTTTCTAAGACTCAAAGTCGCTTTACAATAGTAACAGACAATAGCAAATGGAGAAGCGGTGAACAAACAGCGCCAGCGTCCTCTCCGTGCAGCACATAAAGAAAGAATACAGACATAACAATAATAGACATTTAATCGGAATAACATATAATCGGAATATAACAAATAATAAAGACATCACAGAGACACAAATTAAAAACAGAATTCAATCCAAAAACAGAAAATCAAAAACACAGTGTGAAGAGAGAGCAGCGGCAACCAATTCATGCCAGCGTCCACTCTCCCTTCACGGCAGCCATCTTGCAAAGACATAGAAACATAGAAAATAGGTGCAGGAGTAGGCCATTCGGCCCTTCAAGCCATTCAATATAATCATGGCTGATCTTCCAAAATCAGTACCCCATTCCGGCTTTTTCCCCATATCCCTTGATTCCCTTAGCCCTAATAGCTAAATCTAACTCTCTCTTGAAAGAGTGTGTAGGTAAATTGGCTTGGTATAATTGTAAATTGTCCCTAGTGTGTGTAAGATAGTGTAATTATGCATGGATCGCTGGTCGGCGGGGGCTCGGTGGGCCGAAGGGCCTGTTTCCCCATTGTATCTCTAAATTAAACGAAACTATGTGTAGGAAGGAACTGCAGATGCTGGTTTAAATCGAAGATAGTGACAAAAAGCTGGAGTAATTCAGCCGGACACGCTGCATCTCTGGAGAGAAGGAATGGGTGACGTTTTGGGCCTGAAGAAGGGTCTCGACCCAAATCGTCACCCTTTCCTTCTCTCCAGAGATGCTGCCTGTCCGGCTGAGTTACTCCAGCTTTTTTGTGTCTATCTGAACTAAACTATATCCCTTCTCCATTTTGAACTGTCATGGGCCTGGGATTTTCACAAGCCTGCAATAGAATTGCCTTTTTTCAAGGAGGCTTTTAGAGTGTCCTTGAATTATTTTTTTCCGTGTCCTCTTGAAATTTTTCACAGCGATTGAGTCAAACACGATGATTTATTTTGCCTGTCTGGTGTCAGACATATGCGCTAAGCAGCCTGCCAGCTGGAACTGGTCACGAGCGAACAGCTGTCCCAGTTATTACATCCCATAAAGTGTCCTTTATCTTCAGTGATAATCGTAAATGAAACAAGTGTGCCCATAGCAATGTCCCTTTAATGAACATCAAGCTAGATTCACTCAGAGACTAAAGGGCCAGTCTACGTACATGAGTCAGGTTGTAGATTAGCCTGAGAAAGGGTCTCGACCCGAAACGTCACCCATTCCTTCTCTCCAGAGATGCTGCCTGTCCCGCTGAGATACTACAGCATTTTGTGTCTATCTTTGGTATCTGCAGTTCCTTCCTACATATAAGTTTAGTTTTAGCTGAGCTCAGAGATACAGCCACGGAAACAGGCCCTTAGGCCCACAAAGTCCGCACCGCCCAGCGATCCCCGCACACTAACGCTCTCCTACACACACTCGGAACAGTTTTACAATTATACCAAGCCAATTAGCCTACAAGCCTGTGCGTTTTTGGAGTGCGGGAGGAAACCCGAGCTCCCGGAGAAAACCCACGCAAGTCATGGGGAGAACGTATAAACTCCGTACAGACAGGTCATGAATTAAGGATGAGTCTCACCCCAATTCAAGGACGAACCTCACTCCCTCTTCTCCCCTCTCCCATCAGGCAAGAGGTAAGTAAGTTTGAAAACACATACCTGCAGATTCAGGGACAGTTTCTTCCCAGCTGTTAACAGGCAACTGAACCATTCTATCAACAACTAGAGAGCAGTCCTGAGCTACTACCTACCACGTTGGAGATCTTCAGACTATCGTTTAATCGGACTATACAGGGATTTACCTTGCACTAAACATTATTCCCTTTATCATGTATCTGTACACTGTGGATGGCTTGATGGTGATAAGTTTTTTTTGCCTTCCATCACAGCGATGTGATGGATGTTTGTGTAAATTGTGTTGTATCTCGGGTCTTTTTGTTTTGTAATGTATGGCTGCTGAAACGACATTTCGTTTGGACCTCAAGGGGTCCAAATGACAAATAAATTGTATTGTATTGTATTGTATCATGCATAGTTTTTCCGTTGACTGGAAAGCACACGACAAAAAGCGTTTCACTGTACCTCGGTACACGTGACAATACTAAACTAAACTAAACTAAAATAGTTTGAGTGGATGTGGAGAGGATGTTTTCAGTAATGTAGTTTTCAGAGTGAGGACAAGAGGGCACAGCCTCAGAATAAAAGGTTCGACCTTTAGAATGGGGATGAGGAGGAATTTCTTTAGCCAGAAGGTGGTGTCTGTGGAATTCATTGCCAGACAGTCGTGGAGGCTAAATCAATGGCCATTTTTAAACCAGTGATTGATAGGTTTTTGTTTAGTAAGGCCATCAGAGGTAATGGGGAGAAGGCAGGTGAATGGGGTTGAGAGAGGGAAAAATAGATCAGCCTTGATTGGATGGCAAAGCAGACTTGATGGGCCAAATGGCCTAATTCTGCTCCTATGCCTCATGGTATTATGGAAGGAAGTAAGATAACTGGGGTTCTGATGGAGATTTTCTTTATCTTTGTAAGCTACGGGTGAGGTATCAGATGGCTGGAGGAGAGCTAATATCATCCCCTTATTTGAAAGGGCAGTATGGATGAGTGTGGAAACCAAAGGCTAGTGAGTCTATTATTCCTTTTATCCTGTATCTGTACACTGTGGGCAGTTTGATTGTAATCTTGTATAGTCTTTCGGCTGACTGGTTAGCATGCAACAAAAAGTTTTTCACTGTACTTCGGTACACATAGAGTCATAGAATCATAGAGTGATACAGTGTGGAAACAGGCCCTTTTCCCCAACTTGCCCACACCGGCCAACTATGTCCCAGCTACACTAGTCCCACTTGCCTGCGCTTGGTCCATAACCCTCCAAACCTGTCCTATCCATGTGCCTGTCCAACTGTTTCTTAAACGATGGGATAGTCCCAGCCTCAACTACCTCCTCTGGCAGCTTGTTCCATACACCCACCACCCTTTGTGTAAAAAGGTTACGCCTCGGATTCCTATTGAATCTTTTCCCTTCATCTTGAACCTATGTCCTCTGGTCCTCGATTCCCCTACTCCGGGTAAAAGACTCTGTGCATCTACCCGATCTATTCCTCTCATGATTTTGTACACCTCGATAAAATCTCCCCTCATCCTCCTATGCTCCATGGATTAGCGACCCAGCCTACTCAATCTCTCCCTATATCTCACACCCTCTAGTCCTGGCAACATCCTCTGGTCCTGGCACCATAATCATGATCATAAACTAAACTAAACTAAACTAAACTAAAGCATTTGGAAAGGTATTTAGATAGGAAAAGGCATAGAGGGATACAGGCCCCATACAGGCAAAGGGGATTGATATACTTTGGCATCACATTTAGCCTGGACAAGGTGAGCCTGTTGTTTGCTGCCGATTCTATAATTTCTATGTAGACACAAGGAACTGCAGGTGCTAGTTTACGAAAAAAAGACACCAAGTGCTGGAGTAACTCAGCAGAGCAGGCAGCTTCTCTGAGGAAGACCAAAAGTGCCTGACCCGCTAACTATCTCCAGCACTGTGTCTTTCTATGATTTTTATGTTTTCTTTTACAGTAATCATTCTTAACAATTAGAAATAATCCTTAGACAAACGGTTCGAAAGATAAACTTTGAAAAAAGTGCCCTTGTTTTTTTCTTGTCCACTTGAGAAGATAATTGGTGCTATGTTTTAACATCTCATCTAGTAGACAGCAGCTTGAACACAGCTCTGCTCACTTGGTCTGCACTAAAATGTCTGAAGAAGGGTCTCGACCCAAAAAGTCACCCATTCCTTCTCTCCAGAGATGCTGTCTGTCCTGCAGAGTTAGTCCAGCATTTTGTGTCTATCTTCAGTGTAAACCAGTATCTGCAGTTCCATCCTACACTGAAGTGTCAGCCTGGATTTTTGTACTCCTAACTCTGAGGTGGAACTTGAACTGAGAACCCTTGGATTCAGAAGTAAGAGACTGCGCAACAGTCGAAAGTGAAAGCTTAAAAAGCTTAAAAGGCAATAAAGTAAGTTGAACATAAAATATTATTACTGTATTAGTCTGTATTCTATGCCTCAGAGGGCGGTGGAGGCCGGTTCTCTGGATGCTTTCAAGAGAGAGCTAGATAGGGCTCTTAAAAATTGCGGAGTCAGGGGATATGGGGAGAGGCAGGAATGGGGTACGGATTAGGGATGATCAGCCATGATCACATTGAATGGCGGTGCTGGCTCGAAGTGCCGAATGGCCTACTCCTGCACCTTTGGTTATTGTCTATTACACCAGGCATTGTCTTAAATTTAGCAGAAAAACATTACTGCAGTTTCAAAATCTTAACAGATTTAAAAGTAATCGCTAATGGTGGTGTAAGAAGGAATTGTAGATGTTGGTTTACACCGAAGATAGACACATAATACTGGAATAACTCAGCGGGACAGGCTGCATTTCTGCATGACGTTTTGGTCGAGACCCTTCACCAGACCCTGAGTTACTCCAACATTTTGTGTCTGTCTATAGCTAATGGTAGATTCCCACTTCAAAGTGGAAGGAAATGCCTATTTTTTTAGATTTGTTAATTATAAAACTGCAACTTAATTAGAGGACTTTTTTTTCTCTTTGATTCGAGAAAGATGTGGCTTTGTCACATTGCTGTCTGCTTTCAGATCAGTCAGGTACATAAGCTGTCAGGAGCTGGGAGTGGGGGGAGGGGATGGGATTTTGGCTTGTGAATGAGTTGAGGCTCACTGTTCACTAGGCTGTCAAGCCCTATTGTGTCAAGCCCTTCAGTTCTCATTGATGCTGCTAATGGAGGGGGGAGGGGGGGGGGGGGGGAGGAGGTGTTTGCTGGTTAACATAATTAATTAATATAAGTGTGGGCATTTTATCAACCCCCCCTTGCTCCATCCTGTCCTCGCTCCTCCAAATAATAATACACATGTGAAAATCAAATGTCCTTTTGGTGCGTAGAGAATCTTTAAACGCACGTCTCTTGCTAAAGAATGCAAAAAGCGGTGAACACTGCCCAGTCCATCAAGGGTTCTGACCTCCCCACCATCGAAGGGATTTACAGGAGTCGCTGCCTCAAAAAGGCAGCCGGCATCATCAGAGACCCACACATTTCACTGCACATCTCGTATGTGTATGTGACGAATAAACTTGACTTGACTTGACACCCTGGCCACACACTCATTTCACCCCTGCCATCGGGAAGAAGGTACAGGAGCCTAAAAACTTTAACGTCCAGGTTCAGGAACAGATTCTTCCCTTCAGCCATCAGGCTATTAACCACTACAAATAGGCCCCGGATTACATAGACTTGGGGCAATTGGTTTTGTCTTTTTGCACTATTATTTTTTGTTTGTTTTTATCTGTATGTATGTGTGTGTACGTGTATAGAATCTGAAGAAAGGTCTTGACTCAAAACGTCAACCATTCCTTCTATCCAGAGGTGCTGCCTGTCCCGCTGATTTACTCCAGCATATACAGTGCCCTCCATAATTTTTGGGACAAAGACCCATCATTTATTTATTTGCCTCTGTACTCCACAATTTGAGATTTGTAATAGAAAAAAATCACATGTGGTGAAAGTGCACATTGTCAGATTTTATTAAAGGCCATTTTTATACATTTAGGTTTCACAATGTAGTAATTACAGCAGTGTTTATACATATTCATTTCAGGGCACCATAATGTTTGGGACACATGGCTTCAAAGGCATTTGTAATTGCTGCAGGTGCGTTTAAATGCCTCCTTAATGCAGGTATAAGAGCGCTCTCAGCACCTAGTCCTTCCTCCAGACTTTCCATCAGTTTTGGAAACTTTTATTGCTGTTTATCAACACGAGGACCAAAGTTGTGCCAATGAAAGTCGAATAAGCCATTATAAGACTGAGAAGGTAAGTAAGTAAGTTTATTGGCCAAGTATTCACATACAAGGAATTTGCCTTGTTGCTCCACCCTCAAGTAACAACATGACATACAGTTACGAATGACTCAGAAAACACTAAACATTAATAATAATAAAACATTAATGATAAAACACCATTGATCAAGCATGTGAACCAACAAAATACCAGATCAAAGGGACGCTACAGATTTTTGGCTGTTGAGTAGAACAACTACTCGTGGATTAAAACTGTTTTTATGTCAGGCTGTGGCAGCTTTGACAATCCGGAGTCGCCTTCCAGAGGGAAGTGATTCAAAGAGTTTGTGGCCAGGGTGAGAGGGGTCAGAGATGATCTTGCCCGCTCGCTTCCTGGCCCTTGCAGTGTACAGTTCATCAATGGAGGGAAGGTTGCAGCCAACAACCTTCTCTGCTGATCGGACGATTCGCTGCAGCCTCCAGGTGTCGTGTTTGGTGCCTGAGCCAAACCAGACCATGATGGAGAAGGTGAGAACAGACTCTAAGATGGCCGTGTAGAATTGGACCATCATTGCCTGTGGCAGATTGTGCTTCCTCAGCTGCCGTAGGAAGTACATCCTATGTATTGCCTTTTTGACTGTGGAGTCGATGGAAGCCCCCCACTTAATGAATGAATGAATGAATGAATGAAAACTTTATTGTCATTCAGATATACACCTAGACACAGTGCACCTTGAACGAAATTTCGTTGCATTTGACTCTCCAATCATGTAAATAGTAAAAGTAAAAGTGCTAGGTGCGTCCATAAAAATGCCTCATGTGCATGGTTCTGTAAAATAAATATATATAAAAAGTTTTTAAAAAGTGTCGATATTTAAAAAGTTCTAGCCTCGGTTTTGTTGATTGTTCAGTAATCTTATGGCCTGGGGGATGAAGCTGTTGCAGAACCTGGTTGTCCCGCTCTTCATGCTGCGGTACCTCCTCCCAGAGTTAAGCAGTATAAACAGTCCGAATTGTGGGTGTGTGGGGCTCTGGTAATGCCCTTAGCTCTAATCAGACAGCGCTTGTACCCCATGTCCATGATGGAAGGAAGAGAAGTCCCAATGATTTTTTCCGCTGTCCTCACCACTCTCTGAAGGCACTTCCAGTCCGCAGCTGTACAGCTGCCGCACCACGTAGAGATGCAGCTGGTCATGACCGACTCAATTGTGCTTCTGTAGAAAGTGGCGAGGATGGGAGGGTGGAGGTGTAAACTTCTCAACCTGCGGAGGAAGTACAACCGCTGCTGTGCCCGTTTTGCCAGAGATGTAATGTTTGTGGACCAGTTTAAGGTGTCCGTTATATGCACCCCCAGGAACTTGATCTTTTTCACCTGCTCCACTGCTGAGTTGTTGATGCAAAGTGGAGTGTGACTGGGCTGAATTTTCCTTCTGAAATCGACGACAAACTCCTTGGTTTTGTTCACATTTAGGAGAAGGTTGTTCCTGCTGCACCAGCTCACGAGCTGTTCCACCTCCTCTCTATATGCCTGGTCGTCGTTATTGCGGATGAGGCCCACTACTGTTGTGTCATCCGCGTATTTGATGATATGGTTAGTAGTGGACCTGGCGACACAGTCATGTGTCATCAATGTGAAGAGCAGCGGACTCAGGACACAGCCCTGAGGGGATCCGGTGCTCAGTGTGATGACCGAGGAGGTGTTCTTCCCCACCCGCACAGACTGGGGTCTTTCAGAAAGAAAATCCAGGATCCAGTTGCATAGTATGGTATTGAAACCTAGGGGTGCCAGTTTGCTCACCAGATGCTGGGGGATTATCGTGTTAAATGCTGAGCTGAAATCAACAAACAGCATCCGCACGTGGGTGTTCCTCTCCTCCAGGTGTTGTAGGCTCAGGTGGACTACAGAGGAAATAGCATCCTCTGTGGAGCGGTTTGGGCGATAAGCAAACTGGAACGGGTCAAAACTGGAGGGGAGTTTAGAGACCATGTGCTGCTTAATAAGCCTCTCAAAGCACTTCATTATTATTGGTGTGAGTGCTACGGGGCGGTAATCATTCAGGCAGGTTATTGTAGACTTTTTGGGAACTGGTATGATGGTGGCTGTCTTGAAACATGATGGAACAATGGCCTGGTTCAGGGAGATGTTAAAAATGTCTGTCAGAACCAGAGCCAGCTGGTCGGCACATCCCCTAAGCAGACACCCCGGTATGTTATCCGGTCCGGCTGCCTTTCGCTGGTCAATACCCTCCAGGATTTTGCGGACTTCAGCAGTTTCAAAAGACAGTGTCTGTTCTCCTGGTTGAGGCTCTAATTTCCTCATTGTAGTGGTGTTCAGTGCCTCAAAACTGCCGAAATGATTATTTAGTTCATTTAGAAAGTCTGTGTCATCCTTACAAGACATCTGAGGGGCCTTGTAGTTTGTTATGGCCCGGATGCCTTCCCACATGTTCCTGGTGTTGGTATCATCCTGGAAGAAACCCTGGATTTTCTGTCCGTGGGCGCGCTTTGCTTTCTTAATTTCGCGGTTGAGGTTGGCTCTCGCTGTTCTCAGAGCTCCCAAATCACCAGATTTAAAAGCCGCATTTCGTGCTTTCAGCATGGCACGCACCTCTGCAGTAATCCAAGGTTTGTGGTTGGCCCGGGTTGTGATGTTCCTGATGACAGTGACGTCCTCCATGCACTTCTGTATGTAGCCCGACACTGACATGGCATACTCATCCACATTGATGTTTTCGTTATGAGTGGCTGCTGTCCTGAACATGTCCCAGTCCGTGCACTCAAAGCAGTCCTGGAGTGCTTCTGTAGCTCCCTCAGACCAGACTCTAACCTGCTTCACAGTGGGTTTCTCTCTGATCAGAAGGGGCTTATAGGCTGGGATGAGCATTACAGAGAGGTGGTCAGAGGAGCCGAGGTGAGGCCGGGGTACTGCTCTGAAAGCATGCTTGATGTTACTGTAGACCAGGTCCAGCGTATTCTCTCCACGTGTAGCAAAGTCCACATATTGATGGAAATGAGGGAGGACAGTCTTCATGTTGGCCTGGTTAAAGTCCCCAGCAACAATGACAACGCCCTCTGGATGATTTCTTTGCAGCTCACTGATGGAACGGTAGAGAATACGCAGAGCCTCCTTAGTGTTGGCTGCGGGGGGTATGTATACAGCAGTAATGCTAACCACAGTAAACTCCCGTGGCAGATAGAATGGCCTGCATTTCACAGTCAAAAACTCTATGTCCGGAGAGCAGTGGCTGGAAACAGCGGTAGCATTATTACACCAGCTGTTGTTTGTGTAGATGCACACACCCCCACCCCGGGATTTACCAGTCAAAACAGTGTCCCTGTCGAGCCGGAATGTTGTTAGCCCCCCTAAGCTAACAGCCGCATCAGGTACAGATGAGTTTAGCCATGTCTCTGTCAGAACTATAGCGCAGCAGTCTCTCACCTCCCTTTTTATTGTGAGATCCAGATGTAGATAGTCCATTTTATTTTCCAGAGAGCGGACATTCGACAGGAGAACGGATGGGAGCGGTGTCCTCCACGGGTTAGCCTTTAGCCTCGCCGTTAGCCCCCCTCGACAGCTCCGCTTCTGTCTTCTGTAGCGCCGCCTCCGTGTTCTTCTGTAGCGGCCAGTGTTTGTGAAAGTCTCCGCAATTCTCCGCAATTCTCCGCAATTCTGCAGGCCGCTGGGTTCTCCCGACACAGCAGTCCGAGACAGTGCAGGCGTTCCTCGAGTTCAACGTCCACGCAGTCTCTACTGCTTAACCGTTGTAATCTCAGTAATGCCCCATGATCGTACGTTAACTTGCAGCCTGCCCGCTGCAAGTTATGAAGCTGAACCTTAGAAAACTTACCGCTATCCCTAACGAGAGTCAATGCAGCCGCAGCCAACCAGGGCGCCGCCATCTTTAATGTCCTTGGAGATGATGGTTCCCAGGAACTTAAAAGATTCCACAGGTGTTGTTGAAGGTGAGTGGGGTGAGGGGAGGGGGAGCTCTCCTAAAGTCTACAATCAATTCCACTGTTATAAGAGCATTGAGCTCTAGGTTGTTGCTACGACACCAGGAAGCCAGCTGTGACACTTCCTGTCTGCAGGCAGATTCCTCCCCATCCTGGATCAGTCCAATCAGGGTTGTGTCGTCCGCAAACTTGAGAAGCTTGACAGGTGTCTGTGGAGGTGCAGTCGTTGATGTAGAGAGAGTAGAGGAGAGGAGAGAGTATGGAGCCTTGCGGTGCTCCTATGCTGAGTGTTTGCAGGTCCGAGATGTGCTTTCCGAGCCTCACATGCTGCTTCCTGTCTGTCAGGAAGTTGGTGATCCACTGACAGAGGGGTTCAGGCACAGTCAACTCGGAAAGTTTGAAGTGTAGTAGCTCTGGCACAATGGTGTTGAATGCAGAGCTAAAATCAACAAACAGGATCCTCGCATAGGTCCCCTGGCAGTCTAGGTGCTGTAGGATGAAGTGCAGGCCCAGGTTGACTGCATCATCCACAGATCTATTGGCCCGATATGCAAACTGCAGAGGGTCTAGCAGGGAGTTTGTGATATTTTTCAGCTTGGCCAGCACAAGCCTTTCGAGTGTCTTCATGACTACAGAGGTCAGTGCGACAGGCCTGTAGTCATCAAGACAAGTAATCCATGCCTTTTTGGGTACAGGGACAATAGTGGAGACTTTGAAGCAGGCAGGAACAGTACATGTTTGCTGGGACTGGTTAAAAATGTCTGTATAGACAGGTGCCAGCTGTTTGGCACAGAGCTTAAGAGTATAGAGGGAAACATTGTCCCTTCACCTCCCCCCTCGACTCCATTCAAGGTCCCAAGCAGTCGTTCCAGGTGCGACAAAGGTTCACCTGTATCTCCTCCAACCTCATCTACTGCATCCGCTGCTCTAGATGTCAGCTAATTTACATCGGTGAGACCAAGCGTAGGTTGGGCGACCGTTTCGCCGAACACCTCCGCTCGGTCCGCCTTAACCTACATGACCTCCCGGTGGCTCAGCACTTCAACTCCCCCTCCCATTCCCAATCCGACCTCTCTGTCCTGGGTCTCCTCCATTGCCAGAGTGAGCAACAGCGGAAATTGGAGGAACAGCACCTCATATTCCGTCTGGGGTCCTTGCGCCCCTATGGCATCAACATTGAATTCCCCCAATTTGGCTAGCCTGTGCTGTCCCCTCCCCTTCCTTCACCCTCTAGCTGTCTCCTCCCACCCTCCCATCCGCCCGCCCTCGGGCTCCTCCTCTTCCCCTTTTTCCTTCTTTCTTTCCCCACCCCCCATCAGTCTGAAGAAGGGTTTCGGCCCGAAACGTCGCCTATTTCCTTCGCTCCATAGATGCTGCTGCACCCGCTGAGTTCCTCCAGCAATTTTGTGTACCTTAGAGGGAAACATTGTCAGGTCCTGGAGATTTCCGGCTCTTTTGTCCTCTGAAAAGCCTCTCCACCTCCTCTATTTTATTGTTGATATTGGATAAGTTATGTTGTGCAGCACAGAGGGTGTGGGTGGTTGCGTGTGAAGTCGTGATTGGAGGGGGGTGGGTGAAGAAAGGCACAGTCTTTGCAGACTGAGGTCAGGCTGTGAGTGGGTGTGAAGTTTCTCCAGCTTTTTTGTGTACCAGTGGGTGTGAAGTGTTGGTTGGGGTGGGAAATATTCCAGTCTTTTCATACTGGAGTCTTGCCTTAAGTAGGTGTGAAGTGGTGAATGGGAAGGAGAGGGTGCAGTGAAACAAGAATAAAACTATTAGAGACATCACCCTAACCTTAGGCTTACCAAAATCAACTGTTTGGAACATTATTAAGAAGAAAGAGCATTGGTGAGCTTACTAATCGCAAACGGACTGGCAGGCCAAGGAAGACCTCCACAGCTGATGACAGAAGAATTATCTCTATAATAAAGAAAAATCCCCAAACACCTGTCCGACAGATCAGAAACACCCTGCAGGAGTCAGGTGTGGGTTTATCAATGACCACTATCCGTAGAAGACTTCATGAACAGAAATACAGAGGCTACACTGCAAGACGCAAACCACTGGTTAGCCACAAAAATAGGATGGTCAGGTTACAGTTTGCCAAGATGTACTTAAAAGAGTAACCACAGTTCTGGAAAAAAGGTCTTGTGGACAGATAGGACGAAGATTAACACATCAGAGTGATGGCAAGAGCAAAGTCTAGAGGAGAGAAGGAACTGCCCAAGATCCAAAGCATACCACTTCATCTGTGAAACACTGATTGGGGTGTTATGGCCTGGGCATGTATGGCTGCTGAAGGAACTGGCTCACTTATCTTCATTGATGATACCACTGCTGATGGTAGTAGCATCATGAATTCTGAAGTGTATCTGCTTAAGTTCAAACAAATACCTCAAAACTCATTGGCCGGCAGTTCATTCTACAGCAAGGCAATGACCCCAAACATACTGCTAAAGCAACAAAGGAATTCTCGAGTGGCCAAGTTAATCACCCGATCTGAAACCAATTGAGCATGCCTTTTACGATAGAAAACTGAAGGGGACTAGCCCCCAAAACAAGTATAAGCTAAAGATGGCTGCAATACAGGCCTGGCAGAGCATCACCAGACACCCAGCAACTGGTGATGTCCATGAATCGCAAACTTCAAGCAGTCATTGCATGCAAAGGATATGCAACAAAATACTCGATATGACTACTTTCATTTACATGACATTGCTGTGTCCCAAACATTATGGTGCCCTGAAATGGGGGGACCATGAATAAACACTGCTGTAATTTCTACATGGTGAAACCAAAGTGTATAAAAATGGCCTTTATCAAAATCTGACAATGTGCACTTTAACCACATGTGATTTTTTATCTATTACAAATCTCAAATTGCGGAGTACAGAGGCAAATAAATAAATGATGGATCTTTGTCCATCAAGGGCACTGTATGTCTGTGTGGGTGTTTGTATATACAGTATATACACACACATCAGACGATGATCGCCCAATCTACTTTTGCTGTGTTAATCCACCTTTTTTTGTGTCTAACTTCTACAGTATATGTATTTATATATACACACACACACACACGCTGAACGTTTTTCTTGTTTATTATATTGTTTTGTTGTGGAATTGATTGTAGACTTTAGGAGAGTTTCCCCTCCCCTCAGCCACTCACCATCAACAACAGCACGGTCACATCTGTGGAGTCTTTTAAGTTCCTAGGAACCATCATCTCCAAGGACCTTAAGTGGGGGGCTACTATCGACTCCACAGTCAAAAAGGTACAACAGAGGATGTACTTCCTACGGCAGCTGAGGAAGCACAATCTACCACAGGCAATGATGGTCCAATTCTACACGGCCATCGTAGAGTCTGTTCTCACCTTCTCCATCATGGTCTGGTTTGGCTCAGCCACCAAGCACGACACTTGGAGGCTGCAGCAAATGGTCCGATCAGCAGAGAAGGTTATTGGCTGTAACCTTTCCTCCATTGATGAACTACACTGCAAGAGCCAGGAAGCGAGCGGGCGAGATCATCTCTGACCCCTCTCACCCTGGCCACAAACTCTTTGAATCACTTCCCTCTGGAAGGCGACTCCAGATTGTCAAAGCAGCCACAGCCAGACATAAAAACAGTTTTTATCCACGAGTAGTTGCTCTACTCAACAGCCAAAAATCTGTAGCCTCCCTTTGATCTGGTATTTTGTTGGTTCACATGCTTGATCAATGGTGTTTTATCATTAATGTCATATTATTATTAATGTTTAGTGTTTTCTGAGTCATTCGTAACTGTCACTGTATGTCATGTTGTTACTTGTGGGCGGAGCACCAAGGCAAATTCATTGTATATGAATACTTGGCCTATAAACTTACTTAATTACTTATTTGTTTACAGCGTAGTATATTTACATATTCTGTTGTGATGCTGCAAATACGAATTTAATCTGGGGCCTTCGACAATAAAACACTCGTGACTCGCTCTTCTTGAGTGTGCAGGTTTGCAAGACTAATCCCAATCCCAAGTGACATTTCACTCCTGAGGCTCAGTTTAAAATCCCCGCTCAGCTGTTTCCCGCGGGAAAAAAGGGACACAGAACGGAACGACCGCACTCGTAACGCAGGGAGTCTCCTTAATATCATTTACCCTGAACCAATGAACATTTGACCAGGAAATGTTTCTACGGGATAAAACAATAAAAAACAACATTTCCTAAGAAGATATTTATTTTGGTACTAAAACACCAGGTGGTTTTATTTGGTGCTATAACACTTTTGAAGATCACACTCTCCCCTTTCTGTCCCCCGATGGAATAACCCGGTGGGCTTGCTTTGTAAGGGCCACCGCCATTGGTGGAGAGGTGGGAGCGTGGGAGGGGGGCAAGGACGGGATGGAAGGACACATTCTATTGGAGAGTGTGTGACAAGCCGGGTAGCAACCGCAGTCTGATTGGTCGAGTGGAGGAGGCTGCGGAAAGGACTTATCCTATTGGAGGTTGGGTGACGTAGGCCGGGTAGCAACAGCGCCCTGATTGGTGGGGAGGGGAGGGGAGGGGACTGGGCGCGGTGTTGATTTTCGAAATAAAGGCGGCGGCTGGCGCTGGCGGCCTCGGCTCCTGCTCCCGGCTTCATGAGGTGGCGGAGGCCGTGGGGGCCGCGGACAAGCAGGGTGGAGGTGGTCAGCGAACGCGGGCCCCGCTGAAGCCTGAGCCGCCTTTTATTCCCCATCTCTCCTCCTCGACCCGACTCGACTCCGACCCGACTCCGCCGCCGCCGCCGCCATTTTATTGTTTGGCCGAGTTTTATTCCGGGTTTTGATTGTTTTTCGTCGTCGTCATTGTCGGCCATGGAGGAGGGAGTCGGCGTTGGAGACCCCGCTCACGGCGGCCCCGATCTAGGCACGGCCACGGTCGCCAGGCCGCACGGCGGTGATGGAGGCAGCGTCTGCAGCCTCGCCGCTCTGCACAAAGCCAGGCCGTGCAAAGCGCTCTTCCCCGGGGCCGCGCTCGGCATCGCCGTCGCCATCGCCGCGTCCCGCCAAGCGCCCGTGCTCAGCCCCGTCACCAACCTGGCCTTCAACATGGTCAACCTGCGGGGCCTGGGCAGGTGAGGCGATGGGTGTGAGAGAGAGACGGGGGGTGGGACAGGGGGTGAGGAGGAGAAGGGTGGGAGATGTGGAGGGGAGAGGAGGGAGGAGTGGAAGATGTGAGGTGTGGGAAGGTGGAGGGTGAGAAGGATGGGAAAGGTGGAGAGGAGGGGAGAGGGGGGAAAGGTGGAGAGTTGGATGATCAGCCATGATCACATCGTCAGGCCAGGACAAGGGGTCACAGCTTAAGGATAAGGGGGAAATCCTTTAAAACCGAGATGAGAAGAACTTTTTTCACACAGAGAGTGGTGAATCTCTGGAACTCCCTGCCACAGAGGGTAGTCGAGGCCAGTTCATTGGCTATATTTAAGAGGGAGTTAGATGTGGCCCTTGTGGCTAAGGGGATCAGAGGGTACGGAGAGAAGGCAGGTACGGGATACTGAGTTGGATGATCAGCCATGATCATATTGAATGGCGGTGCAGGCTCGAAGGGCCGAATGGCCTACTCCTGCACCTAATTTCTATGTTTCTACGAATGGCGGTGCAGGCTCGAAGAGCCGAATGGCCTACTCCTGCACCTATTGTCAATGTTTCTATGAAAGGTGAAGGGGGGGGTGGGAGGAGGAGTGAGGGTGTGAGGAGTGGGGAAGGTGGCGAGGGGAGTGGAGGAGGAAGGTGTGAGTTGGTATGATGGAGTGGAGGGTGTGAGGGGGAGTGGGAGACGTAGTGGGGGTGAAGGAGGAGAGCAAGGGGCAGGAGGACGAGGGGGGTAAAGGGGTAGGAGGTGAGGGTGAGAGATTGGAGTGGGCAAGGGGATGGATAGGTGGGTGGAGGTCTGTGAGGGAGGGTATGGGATGGGTGGATGGTGTGGAAGGTAAGAGGAGGGTAAGGGGTGGGCAGACGAGGAGGGGAAGAGGTTGGAGGGAGGGTGAGAGTAAGGAAGGGGTAAAAGGAGGGTGAAGGGTAGGAGGGCCAGCAGCATGAATGGTTAAAGGGAGGGTGAAGGAAAGGTAAGGGGTTGAGAGGGTGAGGAATGAGGACTATATGGGATGGGTGAGAGGCGAGGAGAAAGGGGTTGGAGGGTAAGAGATAGGAGAGGGTAAGGGGAGGGTAATGGGTTGGGGGGGAGGGTAGTAGAAGAGGGTAAGGGGTTGGAGGGAGGGTAAGAGATGGGAGAAAGGGTAAGGAGAGGTGGGGGGGGTGAGGAGGGTAAGGGGTTGAGAGGGATGGTAAGAAGGGGTGCTTAAAATAGGTTAATTGAGGGAGGAGGCTTGCACTAGGATTGTCTTGCATTGGATATGGTTATGACCATACGTGGATGGCATGGAGTATGGGCAAAGGCGTGTTGGGGAATGGAGATCATTGCAGGGAGGGAGGGTGGGTACTGATTAGATGGGGGTTAATTGGGCAAGGAGGGTTAGGTCAGGATTATGACCCAGCATGGAGTATGGACAAAGGTGTGTTGGAGAATCGAGATGATTGTTGAGGGGCAGGAGTGAGTTGAATAAGAGGGGTTTTATAGCAAGGAGGGTTGCAATACAGTTGTACATTGGGCAGGGTTGCGACCAGTGCAAAGGTGTGTTAGAGAATTGAGATGATTGTTGGGAGGCAGGGGTCAGCGTTGCTTAAGAGGCGGCAAGGGGGAGGGGGGTTACATTAGAATCTTGGTGCATTGGGAATAAGGGGGAAAGGTTGTGACTGCATGGATGACATGAATTCTGGGCAAAGGTGTGTTGGAGAATGGTTGTGATTGTTGGGAGGAAGGAGTGGATCGATTATAATCATGAATTGTCTTTGCAGACTGGTTAGCACGCAACACAAAGCTTTTCACTGTACCTCGGTACATGTGACAATAATAAGCTAAACTATAAACTGGATTGAGCGTGGTAGTGAGGGGGTAGGGTTGCATTAGAATTGGGAGCAAGAGGAAAGGTCTGGCTGAAGGGATGCGGGGGAATGGTGGTGATTGGGGGAGGGTATGAATGTTGTCAAATTCAATTATAAACCTGGATATAGTGAATTTCTTTGTTTCATTCGGTACAGCAGACTTTAATTTGGAAAATCATAGAGCAGACCACCTAGGCAGTATACAACAAGTTGCCACTTTTCTTTCAAAAAGGTTTATTGAGAGACAAGTGGCTTGCGTTCAGACTGGTGCTTCAGGAACAAGGGGACGGATTGTGAGCATGCATGGTGGTGTGTTGGAGAATGGAGGTGATTGTTGGGGAGGATGTTGGTTAAGACGGGTCTATTGAGGGAGGAGGGCTGCATTAGGATCGTGGTGCATTGGGAAGAGTGACAATACATTGAGGGCATGGGATCTGGGCAAGGGTGTGTTGGATAATCGTGGTGGGGGGGTGAGGAAGGAGAACAATGCCTTTCTTTGGTAATAGTATTTTTCTAACAGATCTTCAATGTGTTGAAATTTTGATGCGTACATGCAGAGGCACTTTTGATTCCAGTTGCTGGGAAATGGGTTGGGTCTATTGAGAATTTGAGGTGGTGGCTGGAGTGTAGGTCTGAGGCTTGGGTCATGTTTCCTGCAGTTTGTGCAAAGTCCACATCAACGCACTGTTTGTTGTAGAGGCACTAATGTGTTTGAATGGAAGCTGGTATCTTGAAATGTTTAATATAAACTGCATGGATAGGACAGGTTTAGAGGAATATGGGCCAAATGTAGGCAAGTGGGACTAGTAGATGGGACATATTGATTGGTGTGGGCAAGTTGGGCCAATGGGGCTGTTTCCACACTATGACTGAATTAAAAAAACGTCTTCAGTTGTAATTTTAATTATAAATGAAAGTGGAGTATAATTTGAGAAGCCTGAATAATTTCTCTTCCCATTTTATTAATCCTAAATTAAGCTACTTTAAATGTTTCTGTTTTGTATTTCCTTAATAGCAATAGTGATACCCCGAAACGCAAACCAAGTGGAACCCCGCTACTGATTAAGACACTCTCCTCTGATTCTGATGCAGGTAGGTGTGAGGAGGGAGATATTGTTCAGAATAATGCTTTGTTTCTAGTTCAATTCCTTGGGTTTACTGTAAATTATTGGAGCAAATGGCTGTAGGTTGTTTGTCTTGTTAAAAAGAGCAAAGAACAGGTGAGGGAAATGCAATCATTCTTTTTTCAGATTCTGTCCTGTTAGTCCTCTTCTGTTTGGGTGGCTATCTTTCAAGGTCAAATCAATTGTGTTTGGAGCAGGTGCTTAACTGTCAGGGATTTTCATTTGCTAAAGAAACTTAACAATCAGCAATATTTCTGTTAAAAAGAGTTGGGTGGTATTTTGGTTTCCTGTAGAGTGCCAAAAGGGAAACAAGTATGCATGCTACTGTGCGAACCAACCCAGAGCTGTGGTAGGCTCAGTTTGATCATCCTCTTCCTCACTGGATGACACTAACTGCTGTAGGTTTGCATTTCCTGGTGTGGCTGTGACGGTAAAGGAGATGAGGTGAAGAATGTCTTTCCTTTAAATGCCCCAACAGCCATGCAGCAAAATGTAACATGCCACTGGGAGATCCATCAGTGATGTTGTTGCACCCTGCTTCTTGCTTCCCCTATTCTGGGTAAAATACGCTGCATTTACTCTATGTTCTTGTACACCTCTATAAGATCACCCCTATCTTCCTGTGCACCAAGGAATAATGTTCTGACTTGCCCAACCTCTCCCTGTAGCTTAGGCCCTCAAGTCCTGAACATCCTCGTAAATCTTTGCACTCTCTCCAGCTAAACAACATTCAACCCATAGCAGGGTAATCTTTCTATTTATTTATCATTGCTCTATATATACTATTTACGTTGAGCTTCATGTGAATTAGGAATTTAATTGCTCCCTTGTGTATAAACTAATCAGAATCTGGATCAAATGAATTGAATGAATAGATCTTTCAACTGGAATTTTGGGCCCCACATCTAAGGAAGGATGTGCTGGCGCTGAAGAGGGTGCAGAGGAGGTTGTGAGAATGATCCCAGGAATGAGTGGGTTAACATGTGATGAGCATTTGATGGCACTAGGCCTGTACTTGGTGGAGTTTAGAAGGAGGGGGGGGGACACCTCATTGAAACTTATTGAATAGTTACTAATAAAGCTTGGATAGAATGGATGTGGAGAGGATGTTTTCACGAGTGAGAGAGTCTAGCACCAGAGGTCATAGCCTCAGAATTAAAGGATGTCCAGGAAGGAAAAGGCTGTGGAGGCATATGGATAATTTTAAGGCAGCGATAGATAGATTCCTGATTAGTATGGGTGTCGGGGGTTAGGGGGAGAAGGCAGGAGAATGGGGTTAAGAGAGAAAGATAGATCAGCAATGATTGAATGGCAGAGTAAACGATGGGCTGAATGGCCTAATTATGCTCCTATCACTTAGGAACATGAATTTGCATCCTTCTGAATACCCAAATTAGGCATTAATGTAATTGCTCTAATTTAAATATTTGTTATGGTTCCAGTTAGACCGTAACAGAAAGTTGTGCGTTGCATCCCCAATCTTACTCAAGAGTGGCATAGCAGTATAGTTGTTCCTCACAGCGCAGGAGACCTGGGTTCGATCCTGACCTCGGGTGCCTTCTTTGCAGAGTTTACATCGTCTCCCTATGACTGGGTTTCCCCCTTCCCACATTCCGAAGATGTATAGATTTGTAGGTAAATTGGGTTTGTAAATTGCTCCAAGTGTATAGGATCCATAGAATCGTTGTGTGGGTGATTGATAGTCGGCGTGGGCTGACGGGCCTGTTTTCCAATTTGCTCTAAACTCCTAAACTTGATACTACAAGGATCAAAAGAATCAGACTGGCATTAAGAGAAGGATTGAACAAATTTAAGTAGCATGTGGTATCTTGAATGGAGCATAAGGATCCTGCTGACAGTTGTGTTATTGTGCTGTGCACTCAGCATGTGCAAGCAGCTGGATTTTACAATGATGCATTGTAAAATTGCAGTGTGGCCTTGCCTTGTTGCTGTGGGTATGCTGGAGCAGGTGGGTTCTGTGGTGCAGTTCTCTATTGTAGCTGCTATTGTTCCTCCTTCTTCCCCCCCACTTCCCCAAAGGGTGAGATAGCAGCTGTGGTCACAGGTGAATGTACAGGGAGCTTATGAATTGCATTTTCAGCTGTTAACTTGTTCCCAGGAGTATGGGGCATGAGCTGCAATCAATGGTGTGCACTATCCCAAATAATTTACTTCCTCTTTTTACTGTAACTTCGCTGTCATTTTATAGTTTTGCCTGATTAATACTTGCACAAAAAGGCAAGATTTTAAAGGGGATTCAGTAAAGATGCAATCTGATTTTGGCTTGAGACAGATGCCTTGGGGCCAAATCTTTGGCATTGTCGAGGCCTTTGATCTTTGCTTGTATTCAAGGCAAGGCTTTTATTAAACTGTAATAACAAGGAACTGCAGGTGCTAGTTTACCAAAGAGCTGGAGTAACTCAGCGGGCCAGGCAGAATCCCTGGAGAACATGGGTCTGATGATTTCCGCCCTGTTCTCCTGAGATGCTACCTGACCCGAGTTACTCTGTCTTTTTGTCTGTCTTTTATTAATTCACCACGGGAATTAATATCCATTAGCAACTCAGCCAAACGTGCCAAAGAAGCTGAGAAAATTTATGATAGACACAAAGCTGGAGTAACTCAGCGGGTCAGGCAGCATCTCTGGAGAAAAGGAATAGGTGACGTTTCAGGTCGAGACCCTTCTTCAGAGTTGTAATTTTCCTTGGAGGCTTCTAAAATGTTTGAGCAAGATGGCTGATGCGTACCTGACAGAGGGCCAATTGTTCAATGGTGCGTTCATTGTCACATGTACCTACATACAGTGATATTCCCTTTTGCATCCAAATCAGTAGAAATCGTGCTATGTGCACAATCAAGCTTGAGTGGAAATATACACTGCAGTGGCGCAGTAGATTTGCTGCCTCACAATGCAGTGAAGAAAGGGAATGGCATGTTGGTCTTTATAACAAGAGGAGTTGAGTATAGGAGCAAAGAGGTCCTTCAGCAGTTGTATAGGGCCCTAGTGAGACCAACCTGGAGTATTGTGTGCAGTTTTGGTCCCCTAATTTGGGGAAGGACATTCTTGCTGTTGAGGGTTTACAAGGTTATTTCCCAGGATGGCGGGACTGTCATATGCTGAGAGAATGGAGCGGCTGGGTTTCTATACTCTGGAGTTTAGAAGGCTAAGAGGGGATCTTATTGAAACATAAGATTAATAAAGATTTGGACACGCTAGAGGCAGGAAACATGTTCCCGATGTTCGGGAGTTTAGGAATAAGGGGTAAGCCATTTAGAATGGATACGAGGAAACACTTTTTCTCACAGTTGTGAGTTTGGAATTCTCTGCCTCAGACGGTGGTGGCGGTTCTCTGGATACTTTCAAGAGAGCTAGAAAGGGCTCTTAAAGATAGCGGAGTCAGGGGATATGGGGAGAAGGCAGGAACGGGGTACTGATTATAATAATAATAATAATTTTATTTATAGAGCACTTTAAAAACAGTCATAGTTGCAACAAAGTGCTGTACATCACTAATCATTGACAAAAATGTTAATACACACCAATAATAACAATTAAAAGATGGAGTAAGTAAAGATATTCAAAATAAAGAAATATTAAAAACACTAAAAACAGGAGCAAAGTCTCATGCATGGTCAAAAGCCAGGGAGTATAAATGAATGGGGATGATCAGCCATGATCACATTGAATGGCCTTCTCCTGCACCTATTGTCTATTGTGCCAGTGACACAGATTTAATCCTGATTGAGGGTGCTGTACACTCCAAAGACGTTTGTAGGTTAATTGGCTTTGGTATTGTAAATTGTCCCTAGAGTGAGGATGGTCATAAGTAATAGAGCAGAATTAGGCCATTTGGCCCATCAAGTGCTCTGCCATTTAATCAAGGTTGATATATCTCTCCCTCCTAACCCCATTCTCCTACCTCTCACCATAACCATATGATCAGCCATGATCATATTGAATGGCGGTGCAGGCTCGAAGGGCTGAATGGCCTACTCCTGCATCTATTTTCTATGTTTCTAACCTCTGACACCCAGATGATGCAAGTGAAGGATGATCGCTGGTCGGCTATTTCCGCACTGTATCTCTAAAGTCAAAAGACCATCGAAATGATACACAACAGTCACCATGTTTCCGGTGCCATCTTGTTTGATTCAAGTCTAAAGTTATTAAAAATGTAGGGCCTTACCTTGGCAATAAAGGCCCATTGTGCTTGGGAATACATCTCACTGTAAATACAAAGGGAATGACTGGTCTTTGATGCTTGTTCTACACAGGGCTTTGTATGGATTCACCGAGCCCGATGGATGAAAAGGAAATCGATGAAACGTAAGACACCTATATAATGTTATTGTAACGTGTACTGATAATGAGGCCCTGAGCAAGCTTGAACAACAGAAGAAAGGATACAAACCCACTGACTCCCACAACCATCTAGACTACAGAAAATAGATGCAGGAGAAGGCCATTTGGCCCTTCGAGCCAGCACAGCCATTCATTGTGATCATGGCTGATCGTCTCCAATCAATAACCCGTGCCTGCCTTCTCCCCATATCCTTTGATTCCACTGGCCCCTAGAGCTCTACCTAACTCTCTCTTAAATCTGTCTAGTGATTTGGCCTCCACTGCCCTCTGTGGCAGGTAATTCCACAAATTCACAACTCTCTTGGTGAAAATGTTTTTTTCTCATGTCACTCAGTCTTAAATGACCTCCCCTTTATTCTAAGACTGTGGCCCCTGGTTCTGGCATCGCCCAACATTGGGAAATTGGACAATGGGGAGGGGAGTTAAACTAGTTAGCAACCGGGAGATGCACTAGGCCTTGGCAGACCAAGTGCAAATGTGCAAAACAGTCGCCATGTCTACGGAGCAACACTGTCTTCCGTAACTTCGCAAAATCTCCAACTTTGTGTCCAGAGAAATGTGCTATTTCTGTCTGTCATCTTTGGAGGTAAATGGACTGATGACATTTCAGGTTGGGACCCCAGCATTTTAGATCCACCAGGACCTGCAGATTCTCTGCTAGTAGTGGGCTTAAGGCGATAAAATGGTGGAGCAGAGACCTGTGTTCTGGAGCCTGATATGATTTGATCACAGCATAGGTTCTCTGTGATTTGGGATATTCTGGTGACCTGATTAGCACTGTCATTTTCGGGGAGGTAAGGGTTGCTATGGACAAAGATCTAGCATACTTTGTCATGGAAGCTGCCAATAACAGTTTGGTCTTTTTAATTGTCTTTTGGATCAGTTGATAACAGCTGCGGTGCAGCAAGGATGTCTTAAAATCTAGTCTGTGTTCTTGGATAACAGCTGTGCCACATATCTCTCTTAGATGTCTATGGATTTGAAGCTTTTATTGCGGAGTTTCTTTTTACCAGCCAGATACTTTGCTGTAGAAAGAAGCCAATTGTTAGCTAAAGCTCACTTGAAAGAAGCCAATAAATCTTGGCGGAGGCTCATAAACCTGTCATGTGGGGTTCGGACTGGACTTTGTCCAGTCCAAAAGAGATCATTGCTCGCAGCGACCTTTGCTTAGAGAAGCTTTGTGTTCAGTTATGCATGAACTGCTGGACGTTAACAGAATGACCTGTTGGATTCGACTTGTAATTGCCTTCTGTTCTGACTTTACTGTCCAGCCTTTAAATCCTCGTGCCTTGGAATAATGTTGTGACCCTCTGCAGATGCATGGCACACTGCTGCTTTGTTTCCCACCTGAAGTCATGCTCAACGCTGACTTGGAAATGCACAATTGTTCCTTCAGATCTGGGTTTAAATTCTGTAATGCTCCCCAGAAGCACTGCGTGTCTTCATTGGCAAGATTGCAGCTGTTCAAAGTGGCAACGCACTACCACCTCCTCAGGGAACATGAACTCTAATACTGGACTATACTGAAAAATAAGGACTCTAAATACTGGCTCAGCTAGCAGCGCTCAATTCCAAAAATGACTGCTTTATTTAAAAAAAAATCATTGTTTTCTCTTAATTCTTAGTAATCTGCGGTAGCTGCAATTGCTGCTTGTGTGGAACCTAACATTGAGTGGCAACGGCAATCTTATGCTATTTGGGTTTTTGTAGCTCCTAACTTAAATTGCCTGAGCAAGTGTTCCATTTTCTGCCGCTCAAATCTCTTCATCCTCCCTTAGCCGTTTGCTTGAACTCGAGGTATAGCTGTTCCTTTTGTTCAGGAACCTCCCATCGCTCCAGCTATTCTGCTGCTTTTTAGGCTTATTCTCCATTTAATTATATCCCTTTGTTGTGGCCTTTGTGAATTTGGTTTCTTACTGCAATGGAATCGACATGGATGTGTTGCATTAACACTACTGTGAAATACGTTTATTTGTGAACTTTACATTTCAATTGCTATATAATATAACTTTTTTTTTTTTTTAAAGCATCCTTTAAACCTCAAGCCAGCATGTTTGCAGTAACACGGGGGCTTTATGTACAGTTCCCTGCCTGAAAACCAGGCATAACATGTTTGGAATTTGCACCCACTGAACCTTTTGCAAAATGCCAGAATCCTTCAAGACTAGTATCTTCAATGTTAATGGAGTAAAGTTCTAAGACCTCCAGTTAATTGTGGGTGGGCGCTATTCCATCTGCGAATTCACCGGGTAGCATGTGTTGAGGAAAGAGCCTGCCCTTTCTGCTTGACCAGCTCCGTTCTGTGTTTGCTTTGTTATGCCACGCTTGTGTCTTCCTGATTGTGGCAATGATTAAATGGCAACAGCTGTGGGAGTCTCCGGATTGCATACGTTGGCTGGGACTATTCTCAGTGACAAAGAGCTGCATTTGCATACAGGTGGTGTGCAGGGAATCGGCAGTCTATCACTATGGAGATGGTAATGGCAATTTTGAACCCTTTCTGAGCTTGGAGTCCTATGTATTACTTTTTGCACAGACTGCCCGTGCTTTTGGCAGCGCTTTAGGGCTCGCATGCTGTTTGTGGGGCAGATGTGATATCGCCAAACAATTGTGCTCGAGATACAGCATTGAATGTCCATTCTGCACCCAGCCAGCATAGTATTTTACCCAGCAACAGTAACATGGGCTGTTAAAGATGACCAATCTTTATCTCTGGAAGTGTGATCCTAAAATGGTATACCTTCCCAATTATCTGCAAGGATATCTGTAATTTGAGTAGTTGAGCCACAGATCTCATTGCCTTTAGCTCTTCCTGGAGTTTTCAAACACTGGCTTCAATTTGGTTATTTGTGCTGGGATTAGTGATGCCTGCCATTCTGTCGTCTGCACTTCTGACTGAAAAATACCTGCTTTTCCAATTTATTTTTCTTTCAATCTCTTTTGTGTTAGCCGTTTAACTTTGATTTCTTGTCCTATTACAGGTTTGAAAAAGCAGTATTGGAATCTGGAAAAGTACTCAAGTAAGTCTATCCCTGCCGGTTGACGTAGCAGGTTTTAATTTGCATGCACCTGTCCAGTTAATGCATCTTTAAACGCCTTGAAGAAGGGTCCCGACCTGAAATGTCACCCATTGACGTTCTCCAGATAAACTGCTTGACCTGCTGAATTACTCCAGCACTGTCATTTTACTGTAAAGCAGCTTCTGCAGTTTTTTTTCGTGTCCACTTTAAATAACGCCTACTCTCTGGTGACATGATCTTTCTTGTTCTGCTCGATTATTTTAATAACCGTTTTGAATTCTGGCGTTTATCTAGAAAAGCTGATAACTTAGCACACAGTTGAGCAGGAGTTCTGTGATAATATTTAATTTATTTTCTCCTTGTCTCCTATTTCACCCTTTTTCCTATTTGGGCATTAAACTTTGAGCAGAAAGTTCAAACCACCTCTATCCATTCACTGCCCTTTAAAAAAATATATAATATAAAAGTTACCCGTTGGATTCCTATTAATCTTTCCCCCCCTCACCTAAACCTATGTTTCATGTGTTCCCCTACTCTGGGCGAGAGACTCTGTTTGTCCGATCTATTCCTCATATGATTTTGTACCTTGAGTCTTTTGAGCATGTATTCAAGAGTGGAACATCACTAATCTTATGGTGATACACAGAACCCAAGTGACTCTTGCCCATTCTGCTTTTTGAGCAATAACAGATCTTCATTTCCTGTTTTTCAGCAGGGGCCCCATAAGACGGATGAACTCCCTTCCGGTGAGTCACCTTTGTGGTTTTAGTACCGTTGTGCAGGCTTAGGTTTCCTGATATATTAAGGGATTGATATCTTTCTGAGCTGCATAATATTAGCATTGAGGAGACTCCCATTATATATGGTGCTTGCACTCCATCTTGGTGTGAACACAGGTGACACATTCATGTGCTGGTTATGCTGTAGACTAGCGGGTCAATCAACCAATTTTCAGTGGTAGTGCCTGGGACATGCTGCCAGGGGGGTTAGTGTAAGCAGGTAAAATAATGGCATTTATGAGGCTTTTAGATAGGCACATGGGTATGCAGGGAATAGAGATGTGGTTCACATGCAGGCAGAGGAGTTTAGCTTAACGGCGTCATGTTTGGCACACACCTTGTGGGTCGAAAAGTCTGTTCCTGTGCTATACTATGTGCTAGTTAGTTTATCGTCGTAATTGTGAGGGAGGTTAATGCCCAGATGAATTTCGAGCAGTAATTCACTGACCCCAACGCCATGTGTTTTATGGCACCATGTTATGGGAAAGATGTTGTCAAGACAGAAACGGTGCAGAGAAGGTTTACGAGGATGTTGTCAGAAATTGAGGGCCTGAGCTACAGGAGTGGGTGAACAGGCAAGGATTCTATCCCTTAGAGTGGAGAAGAATGAGGGATGGTCTTATAGAGGTATACAAAATCATGAGGGGAATAGATCTGGTAGATGCACAGTCTCTTGCCCAGAGTTGGGGAATTGAGAACCGGAGTTCATGGGTTTAAGGTGAGGGGGGAAAGATTTAATAGGAACCCGAGTGGTAACTTTTTTTACCCAAAGGTTGTGGGTATATGCAACGAGTTCCTGGAGGAGGTAGTTGAGGCAGGTATCGCAGCGTTTAAGAAAAATTTAGACAGGTACATATGACAGGTTTAGATGGGTCTGGTCCAAATGCAGGTGGGATTAGTGTAGAAGGTTGACGTAGGCAAGTTGAGCCGAAGGGCCTGATTCCACACTGTATGACTAATATTTCTGATGCTTGGTATATATTTGTGGAGTCGTTAACTTTGCTGCAAGTAATGCCTTTTCTGCATGCAGCTTTATCCAGGGTGTGACAAAGGTTCCTGGGTTTGTTAGATTTTAGACTAATTGTGTTGCATTGGCTGAGAGCAATAAGTCTTGAGCTCCCTGATTCCTCAACACTGCATTGTTGAGTGGAAAAAGAAGTTGCCCTGAGTCAGTCAATCATCTAGCTGCTAAGAATGCTGCAGATTTGGTGAGTCAGTTTTGAAAGGAAGCTGATGTGGTAGGCTGCACACGAGTTTTCTGAACAAGTTGTACTTGATTGCTGAGTCTTGTAGAACTCTTCACTCAGTGTGTTGACCTAGCCATGGGGAATGAGTTAAGAGACCAGAGGGGCAACATTTTCAGAGGGTGGTATGTTTCATTGACGCGAGTTGCCAGAGGAAGTGGTTGAGGCAGCTACTATAATAGTTGAAAGATACTTGGACAGGGCGGCCCAGTGGTAGAGTTGCTGCATTACAGCACCAGAGACCCCAGCTCGATCCCAACTATGAGTGTTGTCGGCATGGAGTTTGTACATTCTTCCTGTGGTCATGTGGGTTTTCTACAGGTGCTCCGTTTTCTCCCACACTCCAAAGACGTACGGGTTTGGGGGTTAATTGGCTGGTAAAATTACAAATTATCTTTAGTGTGTCGGATAGTGCTAGTATGCAGGGTGATCGTTAGTCGGCGCGGACTCGGTGGGCCTAAGGCCTGTTTCTACACTATTTCGTCTAAAGATAAAAGTATTGTAAATGTTGATTAAATGCAAGAAAATGGAACGCGCATAGATGGGGCATGGTGGTCGTCATTGGGCTAATGGGCCTGATTCTGGGCTGCATGACAGTTTTGGATGTAGTGTACTGAGATCAGTGCAAATACTTCACAATTGGTACCACTTTGAGCTGGCTCTTTGAAGCTAGACTTGTGTGGTCTTTGTGCATCAATTCCTCAGCTGTATAGAATCAGAACAATGACTTGCCACTGAGCCGTCTGGTTTTTATCTTACAGATCAGTCTTCTGGGATCAAGTCCCGCACTAAGGTCCAGCCATTGTCGCTCTCCAGATTCTGAAGTGTTTTTCCAAGAAGATGGCAGTCTCCGCTCGAGTAAAGGAAACAAAGAAAATGTAAGTGCATCTGTACATCAAAGAAATCTGGGCTCGGTTTGGGGGGCAAATCAATTGAGATGTGTCTTTAGTTTGCTGCTAAATACTGGACCATTTGGGACTTGCAAATTAAGCCATCATATCTTCACCATTCCTGCAAACCATTTTGGTAACTACTTTTGATTTTAACCAACTGGCTAACATATTAGCCTTAATGTTGAGTTGGGTTAATTGACTTTGGTAAAATTGTAAATTGTCTCTAGGGTATAAGATAGTGCTAGTGTATGGGGATTCCTGCTTGGTGGACTGAATGGCCTGTTTCTGCAATATTAAGTTGAAAGCCATTCAATCATGGCTTCCTGTGGTGTTGGTTTCCCTTCTCTCCGGGTTGCTTCCACATCCCCCAAATGTGTGGGTTTGTAGGTTAATTGACTACTGTAAACTGCCCCCATTGTGCAGATGTGTGCTACAATCTGGTAATGCTGGAGAATAAAATGGGGCTAATGTAAATGGGCTCTTGATGGTCAGTTCAGAATTGGTGAGTTGAAGGCCCTGATTAATGCTGTGACTCCAAATCCGAATGTTAATTTCCATTGAAATCTGCCCTTTTCTGAGTTTATTTCCACCTTGGAGTGATCAATATATTTTTTGCGGTTCTAAATCCTGATGTTTCCCAGATGTTGCTCTCTTGAAACTTGTTCCTCAGCTCCAGGTCTGGTAAAGCTATCATCACTCGATCAGAAAAGTGCTGATCGAGAACATATTTTGAGCAAACTTCAGAAACTCCTCTGGTGCAAATCTCTGCAAATTTGTTCGTTCTTTCCTATACAATGGCACCAGCAATGCAGCCACGTACTTCATATTCCTTTACTCAAAATGGATGTGGCCTGGCCTTGACATCCTGTTTCCAGGTGTAATAGTCTCCTAGTCACTTGCATTTGTTTTGATCACATGACTTCACAGGTTATTAAATGTGTGTATATATACACCCATATAATCCATCTATTGTGGGATGACGTAGAGCTAATGTACAGGTGCTTGATGGTCAGACTGGACTCGGTGGGCCGAATGGGCCGGTTTCCATCTCTAAATCGTATGTATCTTTTTATAGCCATTGGTCTCGGTACACAGTGGGCTGGCGCAGCAGTAGAGTAGCTGCCTTGCAGTGCCAGACACCCAGGTCTGATCCAGACTATGGGTGCTGTCTGTATGGAAGATGACACAAAATGCTGGAGTAACCCGGAGGGTCAGACGGCATCTCTGGAGAAAACGAATAGGTGACATTTCAAGGAGGAACCCTTCTTCAGGCTGTCTGTACAGAGTTTGTACGTTCCCAACGTGGGTTTTCTTTGAGTGCTCCAGTTTCCTTCCACATGTAAGGCGGCACGGCCTTACAGCAGCGGAGACCTGGGTTCGATGCTGACTATGGGTGCACAGAGCTTGTACGTTCTCCCCGTGACCTGCTTGGGGCTTCTCTGAGATTTTGGGTTTCCTCCCACACTCCCAAGACGTACACGTTTGTAGGTTAATTGGCTTGGTATGAATGTAAAATTGTCCCTAGAGTGTGTTGGGCAGTGTTAATGTGCGAGGATCGCAGGTCGGTGTGGACTCGGTGTGTTGAAGGGCCTATATCCACGCTGTATCTAAACTAAATCCCAAAGACGTGCAGGTCTGTAGGTTAATTGGTTTCTGTAAATTGTTGCTAGTGTGTAAGAGTGGAACTAATGTACAGGTGACTGTTGGCTGGTGCAGTCTCGATAGGCCTAAGGGCTTTTTTCGATGCTGTATCTCTAAACTAAACGCATAGAGTTGTTGCACTTCATTTGCTGTGGTCATTTACCCATTCTATCATCATTCCACCCTCCCATCCCTTACATTCTACGGAGTGACCATCTCGAGCAGATAAACAGCAATGACCTGTTGCTCAAACTTCAAAGCCCGACTACAGACTGAGTCTCGTTTGTTTGCTTTTCGCCTCTTTGCAGGAAATATTTGAATTCAAAAAGCCAGGTCGGCCAGTTTCTAGAAACCGGCTCTTTGGTGGAAGCAGACAAGATCAGCGACCCAGTTCTGCACCTGCATTGATGGCAAGTAATTTAGTGCCCTGTGAATTTAAGACTGTTAAAAAATAAAAGACCCTGGTATGTTTTGCATTGAGCTTCTCCCCAGCATGCACATGTAAGTATCGCATTTAGTTGCTCCAGTGGCTATTTGTTGTATTTGCTCTAATCTAGAGACTTTGCGCATATGTCCCTCTGAGCTAGCTTTGTCACCTTTCAAAATACTTGACAGCCCTTGAGCGCATCTCTTATTCCCCAAATATTTCGATAAAAATTGTAAATTGTCCCTAGCGTGTAGGAAAGGTTTAGTGATCATAGGTCAGTGTGAACTTGGTGGGCCGTAGGCACTGCCATTCACTATGATCATGGCTGATCATCCACAATCAGTACCCCATTCCTGCCTTCTCCCCATATCACTTGACTGGTATCTTTAAGAACTCTCTTGAGAGCATCCAGTGAATTGGCATTCACTGCCTTCTGAGGCAGAGAATTCCCCAGATTCACAACTCTGGGTGAAAATGTTTTCCTCGTCTCCATTCTAAATGACCTGCCCCTATACTTAAACTGTGGCCGCAGACCTAAAATGCACAGGTGCTACCTGCCGGGTTGAATGCTTCAAACATTTTCCCGGGCACATCTTATCTCTCCTTTCGACATTATGAAACTATTGGTCTGCTCCACTGCTTGTCAACCATTTCAGCTTGTAACACTTTCTCAGTCATCTCCTGCAGGTGCAATGCCTCACCTCTTCCCTCCCCACCATCCATCCAGGCAGGCAAAAAATCCCTCTTTCAGGTGAAGCTGTGTTTCACTTGCACTTCCAATATAGTACACTGCATTTGGTGTTGACACCATGGTCTCTGCATTGTAGGGACCAAACACCTACTAGAGTACATTGCAGAGATGACCCTAGTTTCCTGTTTTCTGCTGCTTTGATTCTCCTGGCCTTTTGCAATTTTGGAAGCCCAACCATGATTTGAGGCATAGCACCTCAATTATGAGAACATTGCAACCTTAGTTTATAACCAAACTAAATAGTTGTACTCTGCTGTTTATGGTGACTTGCTCTCTGCTTGCCTTGCAACTGGCTAATATTTGCACATTGCTTCTCTTCCTGTGAGCATAGCCAGATGTGAGCTTTTAATACAATGGCTTCACAGCTTCCATTCCTTTGTTCTCCGTTTCCAACTATTCACAATAACTGCAGATGCTGGAATCTTGAGTAAAATGCACAGTGCTGGAGTAACTCAGCTGGTCAGGCAGCATCTCTGGAGAGCATGGCCTGGCGATGTTTCAGGTTGGGGACCTTTCTTCAGTCTGAGTCTGAAGAAGGGTCCCGACCCAAAACTTCACCAAACCATGTTCTCCAAAAATGCTGCCTGACCTGCAGAGTTACTCCGTCAGCATTTTACCATATGTTTCATTTCTTGGATGCTGCCTGAGTGTTTTTATCGTATTGTTTTTGTTTCAGATATCATCAATGTATATGCATTTTGTTATTTGTTTCCAGCAAGCAAGGAAGTTCAACTTTTCTTCCTACTTTCCTATTGACTGACTTAGTGCAAGTTGTGAGTTTATATAGTGCCATCATTGGGAGAGGAATATATGAGTCATGGAGAGGTTTAGATATTAGGAAATCTAGTCACTAGTTTTGATTTTGAATATGAGTTGATGATTAATTTGGGGGAAGTTTTGTCCTAGTTTCTAACTTGGTGAGTGATTCGAGTAGCCGTTTGTATTGGGGAACCTGTTCATAGGCATAATTGATAAAATGTTCTCACCTTTCCTAGCCAATCAAAATCATTTTTTTCTAAGTGTTACCAATGTCTCATAACTTTTTGTTCATTACCCTAAATTTATAGGAAAAAAGAAGAATTGAGTTCTGTATTTCAAATCTCTTTTCAGAATTGTTTATCTCATTCTCGTTCCATCTCCTCTGGTTCCAACTTCCTGTTCTACTTGGAGAAGATGGGTTGGTGACGTTTTGGATCGGGGGACTTCCTGATCTGAAATGCCTGCACCTGAAATGTCACCTATCCATGTTCTCTAGGAATGCTGAGTTAAGCTGGCATGTCTGTTTTTTTGTAAACCTGCATGTGCAGTTCCTAGTTTCTCCAGCTACTGTAGTGACTCAATTATATTTGATTGACTCTGCGCTGAAGTGACTCAGTAGCTCAGGCAGTATTCCTGGAGACAATGGATAGGTGATGTTTATCACATCAATATCGCCAATCCATGTTCTCCAAGTAGAACAGGAACATACAGAACAACTCTATTCTTTACTTTTCCTTCAAATTTATAGAGTAGTGGGCAACGTTTGTAACACTTAGAAAATAATTGATTGATCCATGTATCCATGATGCTGCCTGACCAGCTGAGTTACTCCAGTATTTTGTCTTTCCTTGATAAACCAGCATCTGCAGTTCCTTGTTTCTATTAGTTGAGTGACTTGTGTTCATCTTCCCTCTTGTGAAGAGGTTGATTAAAAAAAAACCCCAATGTTTGTCACATTTGATTCAATGATACTTTGTCTCATATACCCAGATGCAATGAAATTCTTTGTTTTTGTATACAATCTGGTAAAATCATATAGCAGACTTCGCCTGGGCAGTACACAGTCACCTGTTACTGCTGAAAGTATCTTGTTCACCGTAAATGGAACTGTTCTATGTTGCGGATTTTGATCATCAGCTGGAGCTATGTGATTAAGACTCTTCTTTTTTTTCCTGTAGCTCATGTCTAATGTGAGCAGTGACTCTGATATTGGCAGCCCAATCTCTCTGCGCCGATCCTCGCTGACCTCTTCTGGTGATGAAGAAGATGATGGATTTTTGGAGCTGCTTGATGAAGATGTTGAGGTAAATCGCTCAGTTGTTTTTAAGCCACTGATTTTGCTGAATTGTTCTAAGATGGGACCTCTGGTGATAACAGCCCATTTATCCAAACTAGACTTAATAGGAACCCGTTGGTAATATTTTTTTTACAAAGGGTGGTGGGTGTATGGAACTAGTTGCCAGAGAAGGTAGTTGTGGCAGGGACTATTGCAACATTTAAGAAACATTTAAACAGGTACACGGATAGGACAGGTTTAGAGGGATATGGACCAAATGCAGGCAGGTGGGATTAGTATAGATAAGGTCAGTGTGGGCAAGATGGACTAAAGGGCCCGTTTCCACACTTTGACTATATCTAACTAGTCTTTTCAGTTGAATGAAGTTCCATGCAAGGTTTGTCCTTGAGCATGCCAGTGAATGCCAATCTAGTGCCATATTGCACAATGGATGCAGTCTTTTACCTCGTATAGGAGAATCAAGAACCGGGGGTTTCTTTTTCCACTCGGAGGGTGTGCATGGAATGAGCTGCCAGAGGAGGTAGTGCAGGCAGGTACAGTATTTAAGACACTTGGACAGGTGCACGCATAGGGAAGATTTAGAGGGGTATGGGCTGTACATGGACAAATTAGTGTAGCTTAGATGTGGAATGGGTGAGTTGGCTGAAGGGTCTGTTTTCATGCTGTATAACTCTGAGGTACCAATCTTCTGGTACCCTTGGTTCCAAAGCTCTTCTGGAGTATCTGGTTTTGCCGGACCAATAGAATTTGCCGTTTATGGCTAGGGTTCCAGAGCCCTGACCGCAGGTGGCAAATTCGACTAGCCGATCGGTGTGGAAATCCTAATGAAGTCAAGATTGGTTGCCTCAACCAGCCTGGGCACCACATTTTGAGGGGGTACTTCCGTGAGGGGATTTTGTCCAAATTAAATGGGGGGGTGGGGGGGGGAAAGGAGGGGGAGAGAGTATTCTTAATGAGTATTAAATTTTGCAACTGACTGGTTCTGCTGCCTGCCATATTTGCTCATGTGCATTACTGGTGAATTATGAGACTGGTGTTTGTCGTCAGCTCATGACCTTTCAGCCTGTAAATGTACGCAGTTCTGTACTTGATCTGTTTTTGAAGCATGACCTTGTCCCTTTTCTCTTGGCAGAATGAAACCGATGTACCTTCCGGCATGGCGAGTTTGCTGAACGCTCCAATCGTGACCAGAGAGGACTTCACACAGGTTGCGAGTCGCGTGAGTTTGCAGAGCTTGTAACTCAAATGTTGTGAAGCTTCGAAAGATGTGCCTGTAGTTTTGAAGAAATAAAATGCCATTTTTGTTTTAAATACAAGGTCACGCCAAATAGACTGTCCCGTGATATCAACTTCAAGTCTCCTGAGTCGGCCCTTGAAATAAGACCCATCCTGAAGCGACAGGATCGACCCAAAGACGATGAGACGCCCGTGAAGAATAAGCGCAGGAGGAGCCTTGCTGGCACGACTGTGGGGGCTGCAGGTGAAGAGAGAGCGGTAAGGAAACGATAAGTGAGGGACTAGCTTACAGCTGTAATGTGAATGGGCAATTTGAGTGCCTCCAGTCCAGTAGAGGTGTGGTATTTAAAGCTTGTATGCCTTTGTGGCCGGTGCAGTTGTTATGTGAAGAACCAATTTGTGAATTGGTCATTTTGATCTTCATGAGTTCGAGATATAGGACCAGAAGTCTTTGTCATTCAATCTATCTTTCCCTTGACCCCCCCCCCGTACTAATTAAGAATCTTGTCAATCTGCACCGTATAAATACCAAATGACATGGCATCCACAACAATCTGTGGCAATGAATTCCACAAATTCACCATCCTCTGACTAAGGAAGCGTAGTCAGATTTTGTCAATTTTGCTGTAGGGTGGCATGACTTCTGATTCCAGCGAGCAATTTTGGTGTACGGGTGGCATAGTGGCGCAGCAGTGCGCTGGCTTACAGCATCATAGACCCTGGGTTCGATCCTGATTGAGTGCTGTCTGCATGGAGCTTGTACGTTCTCCCTGTGACCACGTGGGTTTTCTCCAGGTGCTCCAGTTTCCTCCCACATTCCAAAGTAGCACATGTTTGTGATTTAATTGGCTTCTGAAAAATTTTCATTCCTGTCAATGCCTACACCATGGAGGCAATTCACAGCAACTAGCTAACCTACCAACCTGCACTACTTTCAGTTATGGGTGAAAACCAGAGTGCCCAGAGGAAGCCCCGGCATTCATGGGGGAACGTGTACACTCCGCACAGACAGGACTGCAAATTGGGATTGAGCTCGCATTGCTGGAGTGGATGCAGTAGCTCTGCTAGCTGTGCCACACAGCTATAATAATAATAATACATTTTATTTATGGGCGCCTTTCAAGAGCCTCAAGGATACCTTACAAAAATTTAGCAGGTAGAGGAAAAATTTAGCATGGTAGAGGAAAAACATGTAAGGGGAATGAAATAAATAGTAGAGACATGACTAGTACACAAAGTAAAGACAATACAATTCAAAACACAATATGAGGCAATTAATGCACAGATGAAAAGGGAGGGGGACGTGGGGCTAAGGATAGGCAGAGGTGAAGAGATGGGTCTTGAGGCGGGACTGGAAGATGGTGAGGGACACGGAATTGCGGATCAGTTGGGGGAGGGAGTTCCAGAGCCTGGGAGCTACCCTGGAGAAGGCTCTGTCCCCAAAACTGCGGAGATTGGACTTGTGGATGGAGAGGAGACCGGCTGATGTGGATCTGAGGGACTGTGAGGGTTGGTAGGGGGAGAGGAGGTCAGTGAGATATGGGAGGGTCAGATGGTGGAGGGCTTTGTAGGTGAGGATCAGGATTTTGTAGGTGATCCTACAATTGACTAAATACAGCTGCCCCCACCTGAAGGATGTTGTGTGGATCATGGTATGCCCAGCCTATCTCTAGATCTACACCTGCACCTAGAGTGATGAGAATTCTCTGTGTTTGCATGCAGAATCTGTCCTCTTCCTCCTTCCTGCTTTTACTCGTGAGTCGGTGACCATTTTCTCATTGCTATTACAGGGTTAAACCTCGTTCATTGTTTAAGTGTGAAATGTTAAATGTAAGGGTATATCGGAGAAAAGTACATTTGTCTGTTTAAAGCTCAAATAGTTTTGTGATTTGGTTAGCTTGATAAGGTAAAGGACACAAAGTGCTGGTGTAACTCTGGGTCAGGCAGCATCTCCAAACATCAGGCACAGCCCTGAAATGTCATAAGTTAACGTCATAGGAGCAGAATTATCCTGCAGCATTCTCCTGCCATCTCCCCATGATCTTTGATGCCCTTCCAAATCAAGCATCTGTCAAACTTTGCTTTCAAAATACATAATTTATCCACATTCTTCAGAGATGCTGCCTGACCTGCTAGATTACTCCAGCATTTTGTCCTTTTGTATACTCACATCTGCATTTCCTTATTTCTACATCTTGATGTAATGGTAACCTGGGCATGCTGTCAATTTCCTAAGTTGACACTCTTATCTTTTCTAGAATCAGCGCACTCTATTGCGATCCAAGTCTTTCTGCGACACCAAAATTGAAAAAGTACTTGCGATTGATGACGGCAGACGCATGATTGGAGACTTCTCAAAGGTATCAAACTAGTAATTTATTTTCCTGTGTCCTGGTGTTTGAGTGCCGTAGGTAATGCCTGTGGTGCCAGTTGAATTGGGTGGCCATCCCTGACCGTTGTTACCGACCATGCCCAACGTACTTGCCTTGACTAAGCAGACATAAGGCTTTCCTCCGCTTCAGAGTATACTCTGAACTGATTTGATTTAGTCAATTTAGAGATACAGCGTGGACACTGGCCCTTCGGCCCACCCAGTCCGCGCCGACCAGCTCAGGTCCCCCCCCCCCCCCACACTCCAAGGACGTACAGGTTTGGAGCTAAATTGGCCTCTGTAAAATTGTAAATTATCTCTAGTGTGTAGGATAGTATTGGTGTATGAGGTGATCTCTGGCCAGCACAGAGCTGCCAACTAGTACGGATTTTCCGTATTTTGTACGGAAATGCGATTAGAATACGGATGGATGATTTTGTGGTGTTAAATACGGAGTTCAGTTCAGCCTGAAGAAGGGTCTCGACCAGAAAAGTCACCCATTTCTTCTCTCCAGAGTCGCTATCTGTCCTGCACCAGGTTTAAACAAAGCGCTGTCAGTTTAACGTGTGGGAATTTAAACGAAGAGCTGTCAGCTGCAGCGCTATGGGTTCTAAAAATAGCGCTACCAGCTGGAGCGCTATGGGCTTTAAACATAGCGCCATGGGCCACAGCGCTATGGGTCACAGACTGTTCATGAAAATTCTCGTATAACAATGAGTCTTTTGAATTCTCTTTCTCAGTGGTAGTTGAGCCTTTGATTATTTTTCAGGCAGTGGTAGAATTCTGGATAAGCCTAGTGGTGAAATGTTACCAGTGGGATTGCAGTTACATTGGGATTGGCCTTGATTTTACAGAATGGTGTGCGCTCAAGGGGGAGAGAGGAAGGGGTGGCGAGGGAGAGGATGGAGAGGGCAGGGAGAGAGCCAGAAGGAGGGAGGAAGGGAATAAGAAGGTGAGGGAGGGTGGGAAGGAAAGGGGGGGAGAGAGAGGGAGGCTTCCAAAATGGCTTCTACATGGTCATCTTGTGCTAAAAGCAGGAAGTAGCCGTTCAAACAGCAGTATACAAAGAGATGGCAATGAATGCACTGTCAAGTAAGGTGCGTAGAAGACATGTCAATTGTTAGCAAAGTTATGCATTCTTGTACTGTTACATGGGTATGACGGCACATTTTTTTTAAAAAACATTTTTTTCAGCAAAATACTGATTTTCAGGTCCTAGTAGACTGAAATACTCTGACAAAACTTGGCAGCTCTGCCAGCTTGGTTGCTGAAGGTCCTGTTTCTGCATTGTATCTCTTAAATCTAAAGAGCTCCCTCGTTCTTCCAAGCTGTTGAGAATACCGTTCCTGCTTTACTAGAATGCTGCTCCATCCCAGGAGCCAGCCTGAATCTTAGTGCTTCTGGTATGACAAATACATACTTTTGAGCAAGGAAGCTAGAACTGTAGTCCACACTCTAGGTGTGGTCTCACCAAGGCCAATACAATTGCAGCAAGACAACTTCAGCACACAACTCCTCTTGTAAAAAAGGTCAACATTTACCATCCTAATTTGTTTCACCCGCAAAGTCCCTTTGGTGACGTATAGATGAATTCAGTTCCTGGAAACATCAATAGTTCTGAATCTTTCCCTTATAGTTTTGTTCACCAGAGTACGACTTCACGAATTAGTCTTATCTATATGTGGCTAGGTCCCCCCTTTAAAGTTAGTCATCTGTGGTTAACAAGTCATTCTGTTGCATTGAACCAATGTGTATGCATGATTAGATTTGCTGTTGCTACGTTAAATGTCAGTGAGCTTGTTGTGCAGCACTTGGCATTTTGGACTGCCCTAAATGGTATGTTTTCTCATGCATTGCAAACCACCAAATTTACCATTGCAAAATCAATCTGCTCAGTACTTCAAGCAGCATCTGTGAAGGAGGGAGGGGAGACAAATGCTCAACATTTTGGATTGAAACACGAAACATTGAACTTGGCTCGGACAAAACTCTGAACTTTAATAGCCCATTATCTGTTTTTTTTGCACATTGCACTGATAGTTTATTTATTCATGTATGTATATATTTATATAATGGTATATGGACACACTGATCTCTTCTGTAGTCATGCCTACTATGTTCTGTTGTGCTGAAGCAAAGCAAGAATTTCATTGTCCTATCAGGGACACATGACAATAAACTCTTGAATCTTGTATCAGGACTATTGCTGTTGCTCAAATTTGCTTAAGCCTGCTGTGAATGAGGCAGTGGCATACAGTGTACATTACTGGCTGGTGAAAGAACGTGAACGAAGGAAGTATTTCCTCACGCTTCAATGGTGCTACGTAAATGTGGTGTGATATTGCATTAGTTACGGATTGGTAGACGTCCTTGAGTAGCTTGGCCAAGTACACTAGTTGATCTGCCGACTAAAATGATCAATGGTTCAAAGGTGTTTTATTGTCACGTGTGTTCTGCACAGTGCAATTTTTGCATCAAACACACATGCATGAGTTGCCATATTTTGGTGCCATTTACAAAAAGTCCCAAGTCCACACGCTCTCTGTGCTGGAGCGGCTCCTGAACCAGGTGAGCCCCATGCCGCTGCAGGGCCTCCTCCATCTGGCCATCACGTCTCCTGGGCGGGTTCCCGACTCTACGAGACCCTTGGGTCCTTTGATTAAAATGTACCAGGATCATTTTGAATGGATGAAATGCACAAGATGCTGTAATAACTTGGTGGGTCTGGCAGTATCTCTGGAGAATGCACAGAGTGTTTAGAGTCAGCACCTTTCCTACTGATTGTGGGCTGGGGGCGGGGAGAAAGCTAGAAGAAAAGTGGGACAGGACAAAGCCTGACAGGTGATGGCTGCATATTTTGAGCTCATCCAGAGTTGAGTGTGTTATTGTCGTATGGCACTGAAACAAAACTATGGAATTATTTCTTGCAGCAGCACATTAGTTTTGTAAATATAGTATTCAGTGGATACTATAATGAACAAAAATACAATTAAAAATATACTCAAAATAGTGCAAAACAAATCCATGTCCCTAGAGCAACCCAGGCTGTAGTTCTGAGTTTGGTTGGAGTAATCACAGGCATGTTCAGAATGTTGTATCTGGATTTTAATTTTGGTTTGCTGTCTAGAATCACCAATTGTTCTAATTTCAAAGACCAGTCTAGTTGTGGCATGTGTTCAGCTTTTGTCGGATTGTGTTAATTGACCACGCCGGTTTCAAGTAACCACATAACGGAAATCGTTGGTTCTTGAGTATAAGTGGTATTAAATAAATATTCAGCTATAAGTCTTAAACTCCTCTGTAGCTGGATACCACTGCGCCCAGTTACCTGACAAATCTCACGCCATCCTGTATTGTCAGAATCCTGGACCTTGCTACACAAGGTACTGAGAGCACCTTCACAACTGAAATCTCTGAAGGCAGCATCTTGAAGCTGGACAAGTGTCTTGCCTATGATGCTTGTTTCCTATAGATTTTGAGAAAATTTCCGCAAACATGCTATTTAAACAAAAACATTCTAGACTTTAGAGATACGGCGTGCACCAACCAATTATCCTCCCGTACACTAGCATTATCTTACACACTAGTGCCAATTTACAATTTTACCTAAGCCATTTAACCTCCAAACCAGTACGTCTTTGGATTGTGGGAGGAAACCAGAGCACCCGGTGAAATCCGACGCCTTCACTGGGAGAAGGTACATGCTCCACACAGACAGCACCCGTTATTGGGATCAAACCTGGACCTCAGGCTCTGTAAGGCAGAAGCCACTGTGCCATCTGATTAATGCTTTTTTTGGGGGTATATCTAAACTTGGATGTGATGGATTATGCTATTTTGGATTCGGATAGATGGACAGGCGACAGTTGTTTGGAGGCCCAATGTGTACCCGCAATGGCTGTAATTGTGCATTGTACAGATCTGTTAATATAACGTATCCCTTTACTCTATTTGTGGCTTTTTGTCTTTCCAGCCATACATATTGTCCACAGTTGAAGGACGGCACCAAGAATTGCAATATATAATGCCAGAAATGGTAAGCCCCTTTTAACTTACTCTAAGGAGTTTTCTCTTTCATTGTAACTACCATTTGCTGCTGGTTTAGGAATATGCGTTCCTGAGATTAAACAATGTTTTATTTCAAGTTTAAAGATAAAAGGAATGCAACACTTTCACTGGGAGCCCTCTATTAAAATATTTGGAACTGGTATATGCTGTGATGAAATGTGCTTCAGAACATCCATATGTCTCCTTTTAAGAAGACCTTTTTCCAAGAGCTCCTAGCTCTTGTTCCATCAATGTCTCAGAACCTAGGCAGTCTATGGTGTGACTGTTCGAGTAAAGACAGCAATGTTGATTTGATCAAAGGCCAAAGTGTTGGCTTGCATTATGCTGAATTTGGGTGTGCTTTTTAAATATTTGAATTCATTGCATTAGTGGTGAATGCTGATGCTGAGCGATGAAGGCAATGTAAACGTGGAACATAAAGCAGTAAAACAGGAACAGGCCCTTCAGTCCACTATGTCTATGCTGAATGTGATGCCAAGCCCAACTCTTATCTGCCTGCACCCAAGCCATATCCCTCCATTCCTTGTATATCCATGTGTTGTCCAAAATACTCAAAGACCGCTATCATATCTGCCTCCACCACATGTATTCCAGGCAGTCACCACCTTGTTTAGAAAAAAAAATGACTGCACTCATCTGCTTTTAAACTGCTCCTCTCACCTTAGATCTATGCCCTCTCATCTTTGATATTTCCATCCTGTGAAAAGGTTCTGACTGTCTATCATATTTATGTCTCCAATAAATATGTATACTCGGCCCTCAACCTACGGCGTTCCAGAGAGAACGATCCAAGACGATCCACCCTCTCGCTGTAGCTAAAAATCCCTAATCCAGGCAAAGTTCTGTTCGATCCCTGCAAGCTTTTCAACTGCTTCACCTCCACCATCGGGGATAGTTTCTTCCTAGCTGATATTGGTCTACAGAACCATTCTACCACTAACGAGAGGTCCTGACCTCTCATCTACCACATTGGAGACTCTTGGGCTATCTTTAATCTCACTTTATTGGACTTTATCAATAGACAATAGGTGCAGGAGTAGACCATTTGGCCCTTCGAGCCAGCACCGCCATTCAATGTGATCATGGCTGATCACCCCCAATCAGCACCCCGTTCCTGCCTTCTCCCCATATCCCCTGACTCCGCTATCTTTAAGAGCTCTATCTAACTCTCTCTTGAAAGTATCCAGAGAACCCGCCTCCACCGCCGTCTGAGGCAGAGAATTCCACAGACTCACAATCTCTGAGAAAAAGTGTTTCCTCGTCTCCGTTCTAAATGGCTTACTCCATATTCTTAAACTGTGGCCCCTGGTTCTGGACTCCCCAAACATCGGGAACTTGTTTCCTGCCTCTAGCGTGTCCAAACCCATAATCTTATATGTTTCAATAAGATCTCCTCTCATCCTTCTAAACTCCAGAGTACACAAGCCCAGCCGCTCCATTCTCACAGCATATGACAGTCCCGCCATCCCGGGAATTAACCGTGTAAACCTACGCTGCACTCCATCAATAGCAAGAATGCCTTTCCTCAAATTATGGGTCCAAAACTGCACACAATACTCCAGGTGTGGTCCCACTAGGGCCCTATACAACTGCAGAAGGACCTCTTTGCTCCTATACTCAACTCCTCTTGTTATAAAGGCCAACATGCCATTCGCTTTCTTCACTGCCTGCTGTATCTGCATGCTTACTTTCATAGACTGATGTACAAGGACCGCCAGATCCCGTTGTACTTCCCCTTTTCCCAACTTGACACCATTTAGATAGTAATCTGCCTTCCTGTTTTTGCTACCAAGGTCGATAACCTCACATTTATCCACATTAAACTATCGTGCATTAAACATTCCCTGTATCGGTACACTGTAATCGACTTGATTGTAACCATGCATAATCAACCAGTACTCCAAATGTGGCCTACCAAAGTCCTGTAATCTTGTTCTTGCTGCCCTTCAGGTGATTGAGTTGGTAACTGGAAAACTCGATGGATTTGTGGAGCGTTTCTTGCTCTGTGACTGCCGATACCCGTATGAATATGATGGGGGCCACATTAAGGTAAGTTCAACTATCATAGAAACATAGAAAATAGGTGCAGGAGTAGGCCATTCGGCCCTTCGAGCCTGCACCGCCATTCAATATGATCATGGCTGATCAACCAACTCGGTATCCTGTACCTGCCTTCTCTCCATACCCCCTGATCCCTTTAGCCACAAGGGCCACATCTAATTCCCTCTTAAATATAGCCAATGAACTGGCCTCAACTACATTCTGTGGCGGAGAATTCCAGAGATTCACCACTCTCTGGGTAAAAAGGGATGGCACGGTGGTGCAGCGGTGGAGCTGTTGCCTTGCAACGCCAGAGACTAGGGGTTAATCCTGACTACGGGTGCTGTTTGTACGTTCTCCCTGTGGCCTGCGTGGGTTTTCTCCGGGTGCTCCCATTACCCCCCCACACTCCAAAAACACTCGGGCTTATAGGTTAATTTGCTTCTGTAAATTCTCCCAAGTGTGTAGGATAGTGCAAGTGTGCGGGGGTCGCTGGTCGGTGCGGATTCAGTGGGCCGAAGGGCCTGTTTCCGCACTATCTCTAAACAAGCATAGATATTGCAGCAAGCTTCAACGTCCAACATAGCAATGATTCATGACTGCATCTGTTTCTGTCTAACAGGCATTATCTTGCAGTGCCATTTACAACAGATGCCTGCAAACTGATATCCTAATGTAATTCCTCTCCTCTTTCCCACTGAACAAAGGACTGGTTCTAACTGCCCATCTGATTCTTGGCTTCAAATCTGCCTTGATTTCTGCTCTGAACCAGACATCTCTAGAAACAGAAACATAGAAAAATAGAAAGGCTGTGGAGGGCAAGTCGATGGATGATTTAGGTGGCGATTGATTAGTAAGGGTGTCGAGGGTTATGGGGAAAAGGCAGTAGATTTGGGTTAAGAGGGAAGGATAGATCAGCCATGATTGAATGGCGGAGTAGACTCGATGAGCCAACATATGAACTTATGAAGATGCTTTGTCTAAGCTAATCCCATTTGCCTATGTTTGGCCCATATCCTTCTAAATTTCCTGCCAATGTACGTTTAACTGGCTCTTAATTGTTGCAGCACCTGCCTCAACTATCTCCTGGCAGCTCTTTCTATATACGGACCACTCTGGAAAACATTGCTCCTCGGGTTCCTATTACTTCTTTCCCCTCTCATCTTATGCCTATGCCTTCTAGTTTTTAATACTCCTACCCTAGAAAAAAGACTGCATTCCCCTCATGATTTTATATGAGTATAAGATCACACCACAAACTTCTGCACTCCAAGGAATAAAGTCCTAGCCTGCCGACCTCCAGGTTAACCGAGCCCAGGCCACATTTTTCCTCTATCAGGGTGACCATTCTTTGCTTTGCATACCCTAGGCATGGAACTATTGCGTGTGCTTTTCTTGCAAGTATTGCTCCATTACTGACATTGTAAATATCATAGATAATTGGGTGTTGGGAATAGTTATGTTTTTGTTTAGAGATGCAGCATGGAAACAGGCCCTCTGTCCCACCTAGTCTGCGCTGACCAGCGATTCCCCAACACTAACACTATCCTACACACACCCGAGTGACAATGTACAATTTTACCAAGCCGATTATCCAACAAACCTGTTCGTCTTTGGAGTCTGGGAGGAAACTGAAGATCCCGGGGAAACCCCATGCGGTCACAGGGAGAACATACAACTCTGTGCAGGCAGCACCTATAGTTGAGATCGAACCTGGGTCTCTAGCTCTAAGGCAGCAACTCAGCCGCTGCACCACCGTGCCGCCCTTCAAAGTACTGCAGAAGTTCTACACGGTATCCTGCCGCATCTTGAACATTTGGGGTTGAGGAATACAGGATGCCTGCGTGCTGCGGCGGGAAATGGTGGTACAGGGGTAGAGCTCCTGCCTTCCAGCGCTAGAACCATATAACCATATAACAATTACAGCACGGAAACAGGCCATCTCGACCCTTCTAGTCCGTGCCGAACACATAATCTCCCCTAGTCCCATATACCTGCGCTCAGACCATAGCCCTCCATTCCTTTCCCATCCATATAACTATCCAATTTATTTTTAAATGATAAAAACGAACCTGCCTCCACCACCTTCACTGGAAGCTCATTCCACACAGCTACCACTCTCTGAGTAAAGAAGTTCCCCCTCATGTTACCCCTAAACTTCAGTCCCTTAATTCTCAAGTCATGTCCCCTTGTTTGAATCTTCCCTACTCTCAGTGGGAAAAGCTTCTCCACGTCAACTCTGTCTATCCCTCTCATCATTTTAAAAACCTCTATCAAGTCCCCCCTTAACCTTCTGCGCTCCAAAGAATAAAGCCCTAACTTGTTCAACATTTCTCTGTAACTTAGTTGCTGAAACCCAGGCAACATTCTAGTAAATCTCCTCTGTACTCTTTATCTATTTTGTTGACATCCTTCCTATAATTAGGCGACCAAAATTGTACACCATACTCCAGAATTGGCCTCACCAATGCCTTGTACAATTTTAACATTACATCCCAACTTCTATACTCAATGCTCTGATTTATAAAGGCCAGCACACCAAAAGCTTTCTTTACCACCCTATCGACATTAGATTCCACTTTCAGGGAACTGTGCACAGTTATTCCCAGATCCCTCTGTTCACCTACATTCTTCAATTCCCTACCAGAGACCTGGGTTCGATCCTGACTATGGGTGCTGTCCGTAAGGAGTTTGTACATTCTCCCCGTGACCTGCATGGGTTTTCTCTGATCTTCCCACACCAAAGACTTGTATCTTTGTAGATTAATTGGCTTGGTATAATGTAGAAAGATCCCTAGTGTGTTTCGGATTGTGTGCGGGGGATCGCTGGTCGGTGGGTTGAAGGTGCCTGTATCTCTAAAATTGAAAAATCCCTTGGTGGTTGAAACTTAGAAAAAAATGTTCTTGACCTTTCTTAAGGGTGCCCTTAATTTACACATGGAGAATGAAATAGAGGAACTTCTGAAGAAACCCATTGTTCCTGTAGATGAGGCGAAAAGAGTGATTGTTATTTTCCACTGCGAGTTCTCGTCCGAGCGGGGCCCAAGAATGTAAGTGATGGCTTTACCTGAGGAACTTGCTGTGTTAGCGAAATAAATTGTCTAAGATGTATCCTAACTTTGGATGTTAAAAGTTAGACAAACAGCATACATTTCCAAAAACTTTTATGTAATTATGGATTTATTTTTCGCCATTTGTGATTTTCCTTTGAGCCCTTAAAGTTGTAAGAGGCAGCCCGGGACCTAGGTTCGATCCTGACCTTGGGTCCTGTCTGGAGTTTGCACGTTCTCCCTCCCACGTCCTACAAGTGTGTAATTGAACTCTGTAAACTGCTGCACATGTGCAGGGAGTGAATGAGAAAATGGAATAACATGGAACATTTGGGACCCCATATCTGAGGATGGATGTGCTGGCACGATAGAGGGTCCCAGGGGAGCTTTATGAGAATTATCTCAGGAATGAGCGGGTTAACAGGATGAGCATTTAATGGCACTGGGCCTCTACATGCTGGAGTATAGAAGGATGAGGGGGAACCTCACTGAAACTTAGCGAATAGTGAAAGTCCTGGATAAAGTGGATGTGGAGAGGATGTTTCCACTAGAGGGAGAGCCCAGGACATGGGGTCATAGCCTCAGAATTAAAGGAAATTCCTTGAGGGAGATGATGAGGAATTTCAATAGTCAGAGGAAGGTGAATCTGGAATTGTTTGCTGCAGAAAGCTGTGGAGGCCTAGTCAACGGATATTTTTAAAGCAAAGATAGATTCTTGGTTAGTATGGGTATCAAGGGTTATGGAGAGAAGAGGGAAAGATAGATCATGCCATGATTGAATGGCAAAGTAGACGATCGTTCAAATGGCCTAATTCTGCTCCTATCACTTCTGAACTTATGAAGAACTAGTGGGAACAGGTGGTTGGTGGTCGGAGTGGGGCCGAAGAGCCTGTTTCAATCAGTCAATTTCCATCTAATTTGAGGGGAAGATGAAACCAATTAGGATGTGATATTAACCAAGTCTGCTTTTATAGGTGTCGTTTTCTACGTGAAAAAGACCGTGAGATAAATGGTACTGACTACCCAAAACTGCACTACCCGGAGCTCTACATCCTGAAAGGGGGCTACAAGGAATTCTTTCCAAGATTTAAAGTAAGTATCATGATTTCTGTTTGTTAAACACTTCCATAAAAATAAAGAGCATTGCTTCAAGAGAAATGAACTTCAGAGACCCTTTCTTCCAAGCAAGTTCACGTTTGCGTTTATTGTCACTTAACAAACTAAGGTACAGTGAAATTTGAGTTACCATACAGCCATACTAAGTGAAAAGAACACAATACACACATAAACCAAAATTGAATGTAAACATCCACCACAGTGGAATAACATTCCTCGCTGTGATGGAAGGCAATAAAGTGTTTAAGAAGGAACTAGATGCTGGAAAATCGAAGGTAGACAAAAATACTGGAGAAACTCAGCGGGTGAGGCAGCATCTATGGAGCGAAGGAAATGGGCAAAGTTTTGGGTCGAGACCCTCCTTCAGACTGAAGAAGGTCTCGACCCGAAACGTTGCTTATTTGCCTAAACTATCTCCTCTGGCAGCTTGTTCTATATACTTGCCGCTCTCTCAAAGTTGCCCCTCGGGTTCCTGTTAAATCTTTCACAAACCCACCCCCTCACCCTAAACCAATGTCTGCTTCTTGATTCCCCTACTCTGGGTAAAAGACTCTTTTTCATCTGCCCTCGTGATTTTGTACATCACTATAAGATCACCCCTTATCCTCCTGTGCTCCAAGGATTAAAGCTCTAGCCTGCCTAACCTCTCCCTATAGCTCAGGCCCTCGAGTCCTGGCAACCTCTGTAAATATTCTCTGCACTCTTTCCATCTTAATGACATCATTCCTCTAGCAGGGTGACCAAAACTCAACCCAACTCCAAATACGGCCTCACCAATGTCTTGTACACTGTAACATCACATCCCAGCGTCTATACTGAATACCCTAACTGATGAGGGCCAATGTACTGAAAGCCGTCTTGACCACCTTATCTATCTGATGCCACTATCGGGGAACTATTTTCATGCACTCCTAGATCCCTCTATTCTACATCTCCAGTGCCCGGACATTCTGCCCTGGTTTCACATCTCTGAATGAACCACCTCACAGTTATCTTCATTAAACTCCATTACCTGTTGTTGTACCTCCTCCTTGCTCCAATTTGGAAGAAGGTACAGAAGCTTGAAAGCTTTCACCACCAAATCTAGGAACAGCTGCTTCCCTTCTGTTATCAGGCTTCTGATGGTCTTTCCGTAAGCTGGAGGTACTGTCCGATTTGCCCCTCTCTTTATGGACATTGTGCTTTGTCAAGGAACTGTTGCGCTAAAAAGCTGAGAACGGGTGTCGGAGGTTATGGGGAGGAGGCTGGAGAATTGGGTTATGAGGGAGAGATAGATCAGCCATGATTGAATGGTGTAGACTTGATGGACTGAATGGCTTAATTCTACTCCTTTCACTTATGCTCTTATGAACTATGTTCTGCACTCTATATTCCCATTTGCTCTACCTATTGTACATGAGTTTGACTTGATTGTAGACGTGTATAGTAATCTGATCTGTTTGGAAAGCATGCAAAACAAAGCTTTCCACTGTATCCTTGGTACACGTGACAATAATAAACCTAAACACCAATATTTATCTTTGTATTTTAGTTATATTGCGAGCCTCAGGGTTATCGTCCAATGAATCATGAAGACTTCAAAGATGACCTTCGGAAATTCCGCTTAAAGAGCAGGACGTGGGCTGGGGAACGAAGCAAGAGGGACATGTACAGCCGTCTTAAGAAGTTGTGAAGACCGTCTTATGATAGACGAGGTTTCTTCGTTTTGAACTTACAGGCTAGTCAGTATTATACGTTACGCCTGACATTGGTCAGCCATGGGGACTGCTGTTAATTGGGATGTGCCACCAAGTTTCTTCAGTGGTGTCGAATTACACCTACTGCACACGGAGTTAGTGACGTGGGCAGGGACCACAGTATTACAAATGAGTCCTGTGTACGGTATGAAAGTCGGTTATCTTAACAGCATGTTGGCATAAAACTGGCAATGAATGGAAACTAAACTTGCTTGAAGGATCGGTTGCCATAATGGGTTTCCAGTTGTCTGTTTTATAGCCAGCATGCTCCTGTGACTTGGGCCTTTTATTCCTGTCGCCAGATAATTGGTTAATGGTGCTGTTGCAGACTTGTGGGCTACTTACATGAATAATGATGGAAAAAATGGGGGAACTAAGTGGTCTTTTGCACCCATTGTGATCTTTGATCATGTAAATCCGCTCATTGAAGCCGCTGCAACAAATGTGGGCCTGGAAACTTTCTAAATTTTTAAACGATTTCATCATCACTGCGAATTTGCAAATCCATATTCCTTAATTGTGCGTAACAACGTTTTATTTGTGACTAGGTTGAAGTAATCAGGCTGATCTTCACTTGGAGCTCCTGGTCGATTTGTGGCCATCGCACTGACCCATTGTATATTTTTCCAAGTGACTTGTCTTTAATTTGTGTTCCGCGCGCAAGATGACTTTACTGATCTGCCAAATTGTTTTAAAATTGCTCTTTAATTGTCATTTTTAACAGCACTTAAAATTTAGTTTAATCCTGACATTCCAAACTTAAACGTGAAAATATGTTGATACTCTTAAACTTCCAAACACCTGGTGTAGAAATATCCAATTAAAAAAAAAAAAATAAGAGTCAAAAAGTGTAATAGAATAATTTCTATCGAGGCCACATTTGATACTTGGCAATTCTTTTAAATTTTTATTTTGGTTTAATCAGGTGAATGAGGTTAATGGAAGCTGAGGTTTTGTATACCCAATTCCTGGCTTTAATTAACACAGGTTGTTCTAAACAGGCACACGGCAAGTTTTTGGTTAAACCTTGCTGTTTTAGTGCCATGGAACTATTATAGGATTTTGTTCTTGGACGATTCAAAATCATATTTGCTAAATTTCCATAATTTTCATACTTTTTGATATTTTACATTTTTTCGTATACCATGGTGAAGAAAAATCAGTGATAAATAGAAGATTGACTTGTAGTGGAAAGAAACTGAGAGATTTGGCTTAATTCAATATGTTTTCAACACCAGGAGAATGGTCTGGTTGGACTGCCTGTCTCCAGAGCCATTCTGTTACGGTTTCTGACAACAAGTCTTTCAGGCAATGTGTTTTTTAAAAACATTTCCCTTACTAAAAGATAAAGGATGTGGAACACTGATTGCTGCACCCTTTATATAGGAACCCATCTCATTCCTGTGAGATCCTGTAAAACCCGTGCTGCTGCCAGGTCTAATGTGCGGGGATCGTTGGTCGGCGCGGACTCTGTGGGCCAAAGGGCCTGTTTCCGCGCTGTATCTCTAAACTAGCCAGCCTGTATGTTGCAGTGGAGTAGTTGCTTGACCCGACACAGAGGCCTGGTATTTATCAGCAGTAGCGGTTTAAATTTAGCCATTGCATACAATCTCAACAGTCGAGTTAATTGTTGACCTTCCACTGCTTTTCAGTTCTTTGCAGCACTCGGATTTGACCCTTTGGGGTCATCTTACAATTTGGACATTTAAGCACATTTAGTTGTTCATCAACAGACCAACTTATTCTACCCATAATGTACATTAAGTCCAGTACTCAACCAGTTACCACAAACCATGCCTCAAAGTATGATTACAATACACCATGTTAAGCTGTCGATTATTTTTATACTGCCTAAATGATCTTTGTAATCCAAAAGCTTGTAAAAACATTTTTTGTACATTGGTCATTACTGCCTTTGAAATTGAGAGCAATGCAAATTGTGTGGATCATGGGGTGGGAGTTGGTGTGGTTTGATACTTGTTTTGCATGTGGCTGTAATAAGTGGTTTAATTGTATACTGTGCAAAGATGTACCTACTTTAGCCAAGCTGCCTGAATGCAGAGAAATAAATGGCTACAGATAAGGAAAAAAGTTTCTTTGCATCAATGATTGAACAGCAAGGAACTGTAGATGCTGGAATCTTGAGTACTCGTTGGGTCATGCATAATCTAGGGAGGGAATAGATGGGGTTGGGACCCTTGTTCATACTTGAGGGTCCCGACCCGAAAAACTGTGCCTGTCCAATGTTTTACTGCCGCAATTTTTGTACAAATGTTACTTTGGATTAGACCATTTGAACAATGTTACCTTTTTTTCCTCTTTGAAGCAATTCGAAGCATCCTGCTTCAAAGATTGAATGCTGAGATGTTCCTAATTAAACCCTTTCCCTGCTCCCCAAAAGTCACCAGGAAGGAGGTTATGACCCAATATTTCTGCATTCGCGTTGCCTCCAACTAATGAGGAAATGTAAGCAGCGTGTCTAACCTGTTTTCGTCCATTGCTGCTGTGCTTCCAACATTTTGCAAGGATGTCTCCTGGTTTTCCGATGTTGGGGGAGCCTAGAACCAGGGGTCACAGTTTAAGAATAAGCGGTAGGTCATTTAGGACTGAGATGAGGAAAAACGTTTTCACCCAGAGAGTTGTGAATCTGTGGAATTCTCTGCCATAGAAGGCAGTGGAGGCCAATTCACTTGATGTTAACAAGAAAGAGTTAAATATAGCCATTGGGGCTAATGTAATCAAGGAATATGGGGAGAAAACTGGAACGGAGTACTGATTTTGGTTGATCAGCCATGATCGTATTGAATGGAAGTGCTGGTTCGAAGGGCCGAATGGCCCACTGCACCTATTTTCTATGTCTGTTTCAGTGAATTGTGGACGCCTACAAAGTGTTTAATATAGTCCTAATGGTCCCTCTTCATTCTCAGCGTCCCCTCCCCACGCCGGGGGAGGGATGTTTGATAGCAACCATCTGGTCTCTGCAAGGTTGGTCAGTCTGCCAGACCCCAGCAGCATCGGTCTTGTCTACAAGTTTGATGGTATTGAGATTGCTGTGGAGGGAGCAGAGAACTTGATTAGCAAGGGCATCATTGGTCATGGGGCAAAGGGAGGAGAATGGGGTTGAGAGGGAAAAATAGACCAGCCATGATTGAATGTCGGAGCACACATCTAATTCTGCTCCTGTGTCTTACGGCATAACTGAATTTCAGGGTGGGGAATGGGTGAAGGGAGTTAAGACATCAATGCAAATTAGATGCAAATGTTCTCTTTTGGGGCAGTTGACAAAAAAACACTCTTGACGCTCGAATGGTAGATGTCACGTCGGGTTTCAGAAATGAAAAGGTTAGTAGGTGGTAAAGGGCCAAAGGGGTTAGTCCAAGATGAAAAGGACGATGGAGGTGGGAGAGAAGATAATCAGTGGGGGTGGGGAAACGAACAAGGTCTCTTTGCTGAAGAGACCTTGGGCCTTTCTCACACTCCCCTCTCCATGACCATTGATGCCCTTGCTAATCAAGTTCTCTGCTCCATCCACACCAATCTCAACACCATCAAACCTGTAGACGAGCGGTGCTGTTAGTTTTTATAAAATAGTTTTTTCTCAAGTCTTATCTGAGTTCTATTACATAGTGTTATCAACTAATCTGGTGACAGTGGGTTCATACCCAGTAGGGTGGGGCACCTTGTTCTGTAGAAACCAACATGGAGACTCTTTCTGCAACTAGCTTCTCATAAGAAAAACAAATTACCAGAGAGCAATCAAATGAAAACAAACCACACGCTGTGGTGAAGCATGGTGGAAAAATCAATGTACTGGTACTTTCATTGAAAAGGGCAGCAAGTGTAAGTTGGTTAAATTGGCTTGATGGTCAGTAACAGAGGGCGATTGTGGGAAGCAGATGGTGATGGCGAGAGGCTAATTTTGGACTGGAGGCCCATGACTAGTGGTCTGGCTCGGCGATCAGTTCTGGGCCCCATTGTAGTTCATTTATAGCAATCATCCAAAATGTAGATGGCATGATTTGTAAGTTTGCAGATGACACTGAAATAAGCGCTTTGTGGACAGTGAAGGAGGGTGTCAACAATTACAGCAGCATCTTGGTCAACAGGCTGAGGAATGGCAAGTTCTTTCAATTCAGATATGTGCAGGGTGCTGCATTTTGGGAAGTAGTTCAAGTTCAAGTGAGTTTATTGTCATGTGTCCCTGATAGGACAATGAAATTCTTGCTTTGCTTCAGCACAACAGAACATAGTAAGCATTGACTACAAAACAGATCAGTGTGTCCATATACCATTGTATAAATATATACACACATGAATAAATAAACTGATCAAGTGCAAATAACAGATAATGGGCTATTAATGTTCAGAGTTTTGTCCGAGCCAAGTTTAATAGCCTGATGGCTGTGTGGAAGTAGCTATTCCTGAACCTGGTTGTTGAGGTCTTCAGGCTCTGGTACCTTCTACCTGAAGGTAGCAGGGAGATGAGTGTGTGGCCAGGATGGTGTGGGTCCTTGATGATACTGCCAGTCTTTTTGAGGCAGCGACGGCGATAGATCCCCTCGATGGAAGGGAGGTCAGAGCCGATGATGGACTGGGCAGTGTTTACTACTTTTTGTAGTCTTTTCCTCTCCAGGGCGCCCAAGTTGCCAAACCAAGCCACGATGCAACCGGTCAGCATGCTCTCTACTGTGCACCTGTAGAAGTTAGAGAGTGTCCTCCTTGACAAACTGACTCTCCGTAATCTTCTCAGGAAGTAGAGGCGCTGATGTGCTTTCTTAATAAATTGCATCAGTGTTCTCGGACCAGGAAAGATCTTCAGAGATGTGCACGCCTAGGAATTTGAAGCTCTTGACCCTTTCAACCATTGATATAAACGGGACTGTGGGTCCCCATCCTACTCCTTCCAAAGTCCACAATCAGTTCCTTGGTTTTGCTGGTGTTGAGGGCCAGGTTATTGTGCTGGCACCATATATGGACAGTTGCTCGATCTCTCTTCTATACCAAGTAATACCAAGACTGAACTTTGAAAGAACAGACAGGCAATGTAGAGTGTGGTAGAACAGTGACCTAGGAGTAGATAACTCAAACAGGCATCACAAGGTGACAAAGACGGCATTTGGTACATGGGTAGATTGGGTGGTCAAAAAGGATTTTGACACATTAGCCTTCATTAGAGTATTGAGTATAGAAGTTGGGGTGCCATGTTGCAGTTGTATAAGATGTTAGTGAGGCTGCATTTAGAGTATTGTGTTCAGTTCTGGGCACCATGTTATAGGAAAGATGCTGTCAAGCTGGGAAGAATGCAGAGAAAATTTACATGGATGTTGCCAGGACACATGGGGCCTGAGATATAGGCTAGGGGTTAAGCAGGCTAGGACACTATTCCTTGCAGTACAGGAGGATGAGGGGTGGTTTTATAGATGTACAAAATTTTGAGGAATGGATTAGGATGGTATACCCTTGCCCAGAGTAGGGAAATCAAGAACCAGTGGGCGTAACTTTAAAGTGACGGGGAAAGACTTGGAAACATAGAAAATAGGTGCAGGATTAGGCCATTTGATTCTTCGAACCAGCACTTCTTTTGAAAGTAGCTCCTCTTGAAAACATCCAGTGAATTGACCTCCATTGCCCTCTAGCAGAGAATTACACAGATTCACAACTATCTGGGTGAAAAAGTTTTTCCTCATTAGTCCTAAATGGCCTACGCCTTATTCTTACACTGTGACCTCTGGTTCTGGACTCCCCCAACACTGGGAACAATTTTCTTGCATCTTGCCTGTCTAATGCCATAAGAATTGTATGTTTCTATAAGATCACCTCTCATCCTAAATTCCAGTGAATATTGATTGATTGATTGATTGATTGATTATACCTTTAATAATCCTTTACAGGAAATTACAGTGCCACGACAGCTTCAAGACAGACATAACACCACACATTTCCTCAAATAGCTTCCATACTTAACAAGTTAAAATACAAGTTAAAATACAATGAATGAAAAAAAGTGCAGTTATTTATGCGCATTATATAACCTTATAGCAGCTGGTATACAAGACTTCCTATGTCTCTCAGTTTTGCACATTGGTGCAATCAGTCTCTGACTGAAGATGCTGTTCTTGATCACCTTCAGGGCATGGAGTGGGTGAGTGGGGTTGGTCATTATTGAACCCAGTTTGTTCAGAGTTCTGGCCTCTGCCACCTGCTGGACCGTTCGTTGCTCAGCCCCGACCACTGAGCCGGCCTTCCTGATCAGCTTGTCCAGTCTGTTTTTGTCTGCTACGCCATCTCCCCAACAGGCCACAGCAAAAAACAGAGCACTGGCCACCATTGAATACAAGTGGGGGAGCCTAGAACCAGGGATCACAGTTGGGTGTGGAAAACATCTTGCCTGGTACCTGTCCCAAAGAAGACCCATCCCACTCACCACAATGACTACAGACCAGTAGCGCTCACTTCACATATTATGAAGACATTTGAGAGACTTGTCCTTTCCTACATCAGGACTAGTGTCAACTCAAATGGATCCTTTACAGTTTGCATATCAGCCTAACATCAGTGTCGATGATGCCCTCATTTACATGCTGCAGAGGGTGTACACACATTTGGACACTACTGATGCATCTGTGGCGGAAGTGGCGGCGCTGGGAACGGCTGCGGCTCGCCTGCAGACCGTTTGTTTTTACTTTTTTGTGTTGTTTTTTTTCGTTTCGTCTAGTTGTGTTTTTGGTTTTCAGGTTGTGTTTATGTGGGGGGGGGGGTTGAAACGGGGTTTGCTGTCTCTCCCTTGGGGGGAATACGACTTTTTTGTCGTATCCCCCCTCTCTGCCTCCGTCTGCGCTGAGGCCTAATGGCGGAGCTGGCAACCTCGGGACTCCGGAGCAGCCTGTCAGGACTTGCCCTGGGTTCGCTCCCGTGAGGACGGCCCAGCTCGGGGCTGGAACTGCGTTCCCGTGAGGACGGCCTGGCGAGGGGCCGAGACTCTCCCGTGAGGGGCTGTGGCACTCCCGTTGGAGTGGCCCAGCCCGAGGGAGGAACGGCACTCCCGTCGGAGTGGCCCAGCCCGAGGGAGGAACGTCACTCCCGTCGGAGTGGCCCAGCCTGAGGGAGGAACGGCGCTCCCGTCGGAGTGGCCCAGCCCGAGGGAGGAATGGCGTTCACGTCGGAGTGGCCCAGCTCGAGGGAGGAACGGCACTCCCGTCGGAGTGGCCCAGCTCGAGGGAGGAACGGCACTCACGTGAGGGCGATCCGGCTCGGGGCTGGAACGGTGCTCCGGTGGCTGGGACGGCATTCTGGTGGCGGTGACCTGAGTCCTGGGTTCAGCTGCGGGCCAGTGGCTGCGTACGCTGGACTGGAGGGCGGCAGCTTCGACCACCCCGGGCCGCGGTGTTTGAGCCGGCCCGTTGCGGGGTTCGGTGAGCCGCGGGACTGATTTACCATCGCCCGGTAGGGTATCGCCTCAGCGCAGAGGGAGAAGAGGAGGGAAGAGACTGCAGCCCTAAGATTTTTGCCTCCACCACAGTGAGGTGCTTGGAGGACTCACTGTGGTGGTGTTAATTTGTGTTTATTGTTGTTATTATTGTATGATTGTATGTATGACTGCAGGCACGAAATTTTGTTCGTGCCTGCAGTCATAATGACAATAAAGGCACTCAATTCAATTCAATTCAATTCAATCTGTAAGGATTACATTTTTTGACTTCTCAAGCGCCTTTAACACAATTCAGCCCCGACTGCTAGGGAAGAAGATGGAGAAGATGAAAGTGGATCCATCACTGGTACTGTGGTGTTTGGATTACCTTTCCCTCAGACCACAGTACGTGCGCCTACAGAACAATGTCTCAAGCACCATCTTGAGCAGCACAGGGGCTCCACAAGGAACTGTGCTGGCTCCATTCCTGTTTACCATCTACACCGCGGATCTCCAATATAACACCAACAGCTGCTTTTTGCAGAAATTTTCGGATGACACAGCTGTTGACGACCTCATCAAAGGGGGCAATGAGGAGGAGTATAGAGACATAATAAGCAACTTTGTGGAGTGGAGTGCACACAATAACCTCCATCTTAACACCGCAAAAACCAAGGAGATAGTTGTGGACTTCAGGAGGTGGAGGAGGAGGACTCAACCAACACCAATCACCATTAAGGGCACTGAGGTGGAGGTGGTCGCTAACCACAGGTACCTTGGTGTGTTTAAGACCAGTCTAACCAATTACCCTCTGCTAACCTTTCTCCTTCACCTGGGGAAGAACTTGTTTTCATTAACAATCATTCTTTTCAATCCTCCCACTTCCTCCAAATTAATTCACTAGCCATTCATGCATGCACGCACGCACATACACACCTCTACTTCCACAGGCTCTGGAGTTTAGAAGGTTGAGGGGGAGGTGAAGGATGGGTGGGGGAGGAGGAAGGTGGAGGGGAGAAGGACCTAATTGAAACAGAATAATGAAAGGCATATTTCATAGACGTGGAAAAGATGTTTCCACTGGTGGGAGATTAGGACTAGAGGTCAGAGGCCTCAGAATTATAGGGGGCTCTTTTAGAAAGGAGGGAAGGAGGAACTTCTTTAGTCAGAGGGTAGTTAATCTGTGGAGCTCATTGCTACAGAGGTCAAGTCAGTGGATATTTTTATGACAGATAACAAATTCTTGATTAGAAACGGTGTCAAGGGTTATGGGGAGAAGGCAGGAAAATGGGATTAGGAGGCAGAGATCAGCCATGATTGAATGGCAGAGTAGACTTGATGGGCTGAATGGCCTAATTCTACTTTTTGTTATGATCCTGCTAAGCCCCAGGGTGCAACAGGACCTCCTCTGTCACCCTCGACCGGTTTGGCCCGCCAACCCACGTCCCTCTTCTCCCTCGATCGCCTTTGCATCCCGGCGGAATAACATGAATGTAAGGCTGTAACTGTCTGTCCATGAATAAGGTGGACAAATAAGAGACAACCAGGTTGGTGGGAATCTGCAGTATATAATTGAACTTCCAAATATATCATCCATTCCTTCTCTCCAGAAATAATGCCTGTCATAGAAACATAGAAACATAGAAATTAGGTGCAGAAGTAGGCCATTCGGCCCTTCGAGCCTGCACCGCCATTCAATATGATCATGGCTGATCATCCAACTCAGTATCCCGTACCTGCCTTCTCTCCATACCCTCTGATCCCCTTAGCCACAAGGGCCACATCTAACTCCCTCTTAAATATAGCCAATGAACTGGCCTCGACTACCCTCTGTGGCAGGGAGTTCCAGAGATTCACCACTCTCTGTGTGAAAAAAGTTCTCATCTCGGTTTTAAAGGATTTCCCCCTTATCCTTTCCTGTCCTGCTGAGTTACTGTAACCTGTCCTGCTGAGTTACTCCAACATGTTTGTGTCTCCTATCCGATTTAAACCAGCATCTGCAGTTCCTTCTTACACATTCCAAATAGGCCCTACATCAGTCTGAAGAAGGGTTTTCGGCCCGAAACGTTGCCTATTTTCTTCGCTCCATAGATGCTGCTGCACCCGCTGAGTTTCTCCAGCACTTTTGTCTACCAAATAGACCTGACATTTGTGACAGCTATGTGGCATTTGATCAATAAGGCAGCGCCTGAAAACTGCGCATAAGTGGTTTGGGGAAGGTGGGGATCGAACCCTCATCACACAGGAGGTGCGACACTCCCCAGGCACCCAAAGATCGTAACTTTGCTGGCACCTGCGTCATCAGCCCAAAACAAGCGCCCGCGCGGCACCCCCTGGGTAATGTAGTCCGTTGTCTGGGGCTGCCCGCGCACGCGCGAGCCAAGGTCATAGGGCGGAGCTCCGCGCGAGAGGCCGGCCACTTCCGGCCGCTGTCGTTGGCAGTTTGCTGCAGTTGCCATGGTGCGGGGCTTCGTGCTGCTGGCGCTGGGGCGCGCGCGGAGCCGAGTCCTCTACTCGCGGCTGTTCGCGCCCGAGGGGCAGCGGGAACCCGAACCCGGACCCGAGGCCCAGCCCGAACCCGAACCCGAACCGCCGGCCGAGCCCCAGCCCCAGCCCGAGCCCGAGGCCCAGCCCGAACCCGGATCCGGACCCGAGGCCCAGCCCGAACCCGAACCCGGATCCGGACCCGAGGCCCAGCCCGAACCCGAACCCCAGCCCGAGCCCGAGGAGCGGCTGCCCTCAGCCGAGCCCGACCAGGCCGGCCCTGCCCTCGGCCCTCAGCGCTGCCGGCTGTGGGGAAAGGAGCAGCTGACGGCCGTGGCCAGGTGATGGAGGGGGAGGGTTTGTGTGGGATGGCTGAAGGTTATGGGGTGAGGGTATGAGGGAGGGCGACAATAGACTAGGTGCAGGAGGAGGCCATTCGGCCCTTCAAGCCAGCACCGCCATTCAATGTGATCATGGCTGATCTTCCCCAATCAGTGTTTAAGAAGGAACAGCAGATGCTGGAAAATCGAAGGTACACAAAAATGCTGGAGAAACTCAGCGGATGCAGCAGCATCTATGGAGCGAAGGGAATAGTCTGAAGAAGGGTTTCGGCCCGAAACGTCGCCTATATCCTTCGCTCCATCGATGCTGCTGCGCCCGCTGAGTTTCTCCAGCATTTTTGTGTACCAGCCACAATCAGTACCCCGTTCCTGCCTCTCCCCATATCCCCTGACTCCACTATCTTTAAGAGCCCTATCTAACTCTCTCTTGAAAGTATCCAGAGAACCTGCCTCCACCACCCTCTGAGGCAGAGAATTTCACAGACTCACCACTCTCTGTGAGAAAAAGTGTTTCCTCATCTCCGTCCTAAACGGCTTACTCCTTATTCTTAAACTGTGGCCCCTGGCTCTGGACTCCCCCAACATTGGGAACATGTTTCCTGCCTACAGCGTGTCCAAGTCCTCAACAATCTTATATGTTTCAATGAGATACCCTCTCATCCTTCGAAACTCCAGAGTGTACAGAATGGGGTGAGGGTTGTGTGAGATGAGGGTGGGTGGGATGGTGGGGGGAATAAAGGGGTGGTGGTAGGGCAGTGGGTGGCTGAGGAATGTGGGGAGAGGAGGAGAGGGCGGAAGGTGAAGTGTGTGTGGAGGTGGTTGGGAGAAGGAGGGGGGGGGGTGAAGGATGAGGGAGTTGGTGTAGGCTGAGGGGTTGAGGGATATGGAGGGGAGGGGGCGGGGGGGGGCTGAGGATTGCATGTGCGTTGGTGGGGGGAGGTGAAACAGGGAGTGAGGGTATGAGGGAAAGAGAGGGTGTCTGAGGGTTACATGTGCGGAGGGGGGTGAGGGAGAGGGGATGGGCTGATGGCTGAGTGTGTGGGAAGGGTGGGCTGGGAGACGGGGCGGTAAGGTGAGTGAAGTGAGGTTTGGTGTGAGGGGAGAGGTGGGGTGTGAGGAAAGGGCAGGGTGGTGGTGTGGGAGAGATAGAGGGGGAAGGGTGGTGGAATCCTTTATCTGTGTAGTGTAGACGGCTTGATTGCATTCAGTCTTTGACTGAATAGCATGCAAACACAAGCTGGTCACGGTACCTCGATACATGACAATAATAAACTAAACTGTGGCAGGATAGGAAGGGGTGACGAGTGGGCTACTTTATGAAGTCAGGGAAAAGGAGTAATGTGTATACATTAGAGATAGCACAGTGCAGGAAGGCGTGATGAAGGGAGAGGTTGAGAGAGTTCCTGTTGAAATGTGCAGCTTGATCTCCTTACTCTTTCATTTCACTGCACATCTCGTATGTGTATGTGACAAATAAACTTGACTTGACTTGACTTGACTTACTCCATGGCCGTAGGAGGGTCATAGTCATACAGGGTGGAAACAGGCCCTTCAGCCCAACTTGCCCACACCGACCCACTTTGTAACATGTCCCATCTACACTAGTCCCACCTGCCTGCGTTTGACCAATATCCCTCGAAACCTGTCCTATCCATGTAACTCTCTAATTGTTTCTTAAATGTTGCGTGGTACCTGGCTCAGCTACCTCTTCTGGCAGCTTGTTCTGTACACCTACCACACTTTGCTTGAAAAAGTTACCACTTGGGGTTCTATTAAATCTTTCTCCGCTCACTTTAAACCAATGTCTTCTGGTTCTCGATTCCCCGGCTCTGGCCAGTAGTCTGTGCATCTGCCCAATCTAATTCTCATAATTTCCCACACCTTTATAAGATCACCCCTCATCCTCCTGCTCAACCTCTCCCTATAGCTCAGGCCCTCGAGTCCTGGCAACATCCTGGTAAAACTTCTGCACCTTACAGCGGGAGTAAATGGCAGTGAAATGTAGACTGTGTGTAGTCATATAAAGTCGGTGCACTCTGGTTGAGAGCTCACTGTGCCTTTTGATTGCAGGCAAGTGTCTTCCTCCTGTATTTTGGCTCGACAAGCAGCAGATAAGCCACTCTTTGACTCTGGGGCAGCGGTAGGCGAGGAATCCGTTCGGTCTCAGGAGCCGGATTTGGGCGTGTTCCGACTCTCTGCCGGCGAGATTTTCAGCGAAGAAACGGTAGTTGTATGGCTGGGTGTCCTTTCTCTGGGCTTTGCCCTGGTCTGTGACCCTCACGAGAACCTGGCGCTGGCAGAAAACACCCTCCGACTGCTGGTGAAGTACCTCAAGGAGCATCTGAAGCTGCTCGTCCAAAGCAATGACATTGTGCTCAAGACCGATAGAATTGAGGCCATCCTGAACACGTTCTTGCCACATGGCCAGCTGATGTTTGTTAACTGCTGTTTCATTCAGAGTCTGGAGAAAGAACTCAACGCTTCCATATGCAAGTAAGACCAAAGCAGTAACTGCTGAAGATGCTCAGCGGTTTCAGAGAGCCCAGAGTGTTTTAGGCTTATTCATACCTGAAATGTTTAAGAAGGAACTGCAGATGCTGGTTTACACTGAGGATAGACACAAAATGGTGGAGTAACTCAGCAGGTCAGACAGCATCTCTGGAGAGGATGGGAAGGTATGATGAGTGGGATAATTTGGGAAGTCAGGGAAAGGGAGTAATGTGGTAGATATCTATGTTGGAGGGATGTGGGGAGAGGTCGAGAGAGCTCCTGTTGAAATATGTAGGAAGGAACTGCAGATACTGGTTTAAACCAAAGACAGACACAAAAAGCTGGAGTAAGTCAGCGGGACAGGCAGCATCTTTCGACAGACGAATGGGTTATGTTTCGGGTTGAGATTTAGGGGAGAGGGAGACCCTAGTCTAAAGAAAGGTCTCGACCCGAAATGTCACCTTTTCCTTTTCTCCAGAGACGCTGCCTGTTCTGTTGAAATGTGCTGCTTGATGTCCCATCACAATAGGAGTGTGAGCATTATTACAGAGTCATTCAGTGTGGAAACAGGCCCTTCGGCTCAACCAGCCCACATTGGCCAACATGTCCCATCTACACTAGTACCACCTGCCTGCATTTAACCCACATCCCCCTAAACTTGTCCTATCCATGTAACTGTCTAAACGTTTCTTAAACTTTGCGATAGTACGTGCCTCAACTACCTCCTCCGGCTGCTCGTTCCATACACTTACCACACTTTGCTTGAAAAAGTTACCCCTCAAGTTCCTATTAAATCTTTTCCCCTCACCTTAAACCCATGTCTTCTGGTTCTCGATTCCCCAACTCTGTGCAAGAGGCTGTGCATCAACCCAATCTAATTCTCTCATGATTTTGTACACTTCTATAAGATCACCCCTCATCCTCCAAGGAATAGAGTCCTAGCCTGCTGAACCTCTCTTGCTCAGGCCCTTGAGTCCTGAGAAGGAATGAATAACATTTCGGGTCAAGACCCTTTTTCTGAAAGCACTGAAATGTTAACTGTTTCTCTGATCAAAGATACAACCTGACCTGCTGAACATAGTCAGTGTTATTTTTGATATGTATTAGCAGATGCCAGGTGTTATCTTTGCAAAGCTCCAGCTTTCCTGCCTGCTTTACTGTTGCTGTCCCACCCTGTTGAATGTACGGGCCTTTCCTGGCAGGTAGATCACCTCATCAGTTGCTCGTTCATCCTGAACATGGACAAGATGTATGATGTGGGATAACACATCTCATAAGTTCATAAGTGATAGTAACAGAATTAGGGCATTCGGCCCATCAAGTCTACTCCACCATTCAAACATGGCTGATCTATCTCTCTCTCTCCTAACCCCATTCTCCTGCCTTCTCCCCATAACCCCTGACACCTGTACCAATCAAAAATCTGTCTATCTCTGCCTTAAAAATATCGACCTCCACAGTCTTCTGTAGCAATGAATTCAACACAGATTCACCACCCTCTGACGAAAGAAAGTTCTCCACATCTCCTTCCTAAAGGAACATCCTTAAAATTCAAAGGCTATGACCTCTACAGCCTTCCCTGGCTATGAATTCCACAGATTCACCACCCCCTGACTAAAGAAATTCCTCCTCATCTCCTTCCTAAAGGAATGTACTTTTATTCTGAGGCTATGACCTCCGGTCCTAGACTCTCCCACTAGTGGAAACTTCCTCTCCGCATCCACTTTATCCAAGCCAATCCAATCCAAGATAGACACAGGGTGCTGGAATAACTCGGAGGCTCAGGCAGCATCTCTGTAGAAAATGCTTTTTACCAATACCATGGAGGCTCTTGGCATGGAGCTGAGCCTGGATCTCAGGTGAGCCGATGGCTCCGGCCTGCTGGTGTGCTCCTTAAGAAAGGTCCTGACCCGAAATGTCACCAATTCAGAGAGGTGGAGGAACTCAGCGGGACAGGCAGCATCTCTGGAGAGAAGGAATGGGCAACGTTTCAGGTCGAGACCCTTCTTCAAACTGAGGGGAGAGAGAAACTAGAGATATGGAAGGGTACAAAGTCCATGTAAGGTGTGAAAAGGACAGATCAAAGCAGACGATGATCAAGGAAATGTACTGAGGGGAAGGTGTCAACGAGGCATGCAAACAGTAAAATTAACCAGGACGACAGTGAAACTAGTCGGAGAACTAGGGTGAGAGGGATGGAGAGAGAGGGAAAGCAGAGGTGCTGCCTGACCCGCTGAGTTACTTCAGCACTTTGTGCCTATCTTTATCACCTTGCTGTTTGTCAGAACCTACTGTGCAGATTGGCTGCTACCTTTCGTAGAACAATGGCCGTACTTCAGGAGTGCTTTATCGGGTGTGAAACGGCTCTGGGATCCTGAGGCTTTTGTCACCAGCAAACACCAGCACATGCAATTGTTCAGTTTTTATCTGTGCAGCCAGATAACAGAAAAAGCAACAGAAGTATGTAAAATCAATTTTCTGCAAGGTGGCGACTAAATAAGTGCAAAGTAAAATAAAAATCTGCAAGAGTCATGAATTATTTAACACGGGTGCTTTTTCCAAAAAGGAATCACAAGAGATAGAAAGCGAAGATGACATTGTGGAACAGGAAGGTAGATAAAAATGCTGGAGAAACTCAGTGGGTGAGGCAGCATCTATGGAGAGAAGGAATAGGTGACGTTTTGGGTCGAGACCCTTCTTCAGACTGATGTGGGGGTGGTGGGGGCGGGAAGAAGAACGGAAGAGGCAGAGACAGCGGGTTGCGGGAGAGCTGGGAAGGGGAGGGGAAGGAGGGAGAAAGCAAGGACTACCTGAAATTGGAGAAGTCAATGTTCATACCACTGGGGTGTAGACTACCCAAGCGAAATATGAGGTGCTGCTCCTCCAATTTATGGTGGAACTCACTCTTGCCATGGAGGAGGCCCAGGATAGAAGGGTCGGATTCGGAATGGGAGGGGGAATTGAAGTGCTGAGCCACCGGGAGATCAGGTTGGTTATTGTGAACTGAGCGAAGGTGTTGGGCGAAGCGATCGGCAAGCCTCCGACCAGGAACATGTGTTTGTGAGGTTGGGGTCTGGTGCGTCTGGATCCACAATCACCGTGTATTATTGCTCATTCCCCAGCAACTCTTATTAGTTCCATTGCTGCCTGTCCCTAATTAATTATTGACATTTTGAGGAATTGTTTCTTCTCAAACTCAAAAGTGACTTTGCATTTTTATGCAAAGTAACTGAAGAAGGTTCTCGACCCAAAACATCCATAGATGCTTTCTCACCTGCTGAGATTCTCCAGCTTTTTTGTCTACCTTGCATTATTATGCGCAGCATTGAGTGTGGACAGAGTTTAGAAACCAGAACTGCAGATGCTGGTCTACACAAAAGAACACAAGGGGCTAAAGTAAACAAAGGGTTGGGCAGCTGGAGAACATGGATTAATGACATTTTGGATCGGGACCCTTCTTCAGATTCCTGACCCAAAACGTCACTTTTCATATTCTTCAGACATGCAGCCATGAACCCATGAACTTGTTCCAGCATTTTGTGTCCTTTTGTGCACACTTTGCACTGAATCCACTTTGAGTCATACAGCGTGGTAACAGGCCCTTCAGCCCAACTTGCTCACATCGACCAACATGTCTCATCTACATGAGACCCACCTGCCTGCTTTTGACCCATATCCCGTTAAACCTGTCCTATCCATGTACCTGTTTAAGAAAGGAGGGAGGGAGAAAATGGGAAGTTGTAGAACAGCTTGATATCAGTGGTGGGGATGATGCTGGAGTCAATTATTAAAGATGTAATAGTGACACATTTGGATAGCAGTAACAGGATTGGTTCAAGTCAGCATGGATTTACAAAGGGGAAATCATGCTTGACAAATCTTCTGGAATTTTTTGTGGATGTAACAAGTAAAATGGACAAGGGAGAGCCAGTGGATGTAGTGTATCTGGACTTTCAGAAAGCCTTTGATCAGGTCCCACACAGGAGATTAGTGGGCAAAATTAGAGCACATGGTATTGGGGGTAGGATATTGACATGGATAGACAATTGCAGACAGGAAGCAAAGAGTAGGAATTAACGGGTCCCTTTGAGAATGGCAGGCAGTGACTAGTGGGGTTCCGCAAGGCTCGGTGCTAGGACCGCAGCTATTTACAATATATTTTAACGATTTAGATGAAGGAATTAAAAGTAACATTAGCAAATTTGCAGTTGACACAACGCTGGGTGGCAGTGTGAACTGTGAAGAGGATGCTATGAGGATTCAGGGTGACTTGGATAGGTTGGGTGAGTGGGCAGATGCAGTACAATGTGGATAAATGTGAGGTTATCCACTTTGTTGGCAAGACCAAGAAGGCAGATTATTATTTGAATGGTGTCAGATTAGGAAAAGGGGAAGTGCAACGAGACCTGGGTGTCCTTGTACATCAGTCACTGAAAGTAAGCATGCAGGTACAGCAGGCAGTGAAGAAAGCTAATGGCATGTTGGCCTTCATAACAACAGGAGTTGAGTATTGGAGCAAAGAGGTCCTTCTGCAGTTGTACAGGGCCCTAGTGAGACCACACCTGGAGTATTGTGTGTAGTTTTGATCTCTTAATTTGAGGAAGGACATTCTTGCTATTGAGGGTGTGCAACATATGTTAATTCCCGGGATGGCGGGACTGTCACATAATGAAAGAATGGAACGACTGGGCTTGTATTCACTGGAGTTTAGAAGGTTGCGAGGGGATCTTATAGAAACATAAAATTATTAAGGGATTGGACAAGCTAGAAGCAGGAAACATGTTCCCGATGCTGGGGGAGTCCAGAACCAGAGGCCACAGTTTAAGAATAAGGGGTAGGCCATTTAAAACTGAGATGAGGAAAAACGTTTTCACCCAGAGAATTGTGAATCTGTAATTCTCTGCCTCAGAAGGCAGTTGAGGCCAATTCACTGGATGCATTCAAAAGATAGATAGAGGTCTTAGGGCTAGCAGAATCAAGGGATATGGGGAGAAGGCAGGAACGGGGTACTGATTGTGGATGATCAGCCATGATCACATTGAATGGTGGTGCTGGCTCGAAGGGCCAAATGGCCTACTGCAACTGTTTTCTATGTTTCTATCTAGAAGAAACTCCACGTGGTCACAGGGAGAACGTACAAACTCCATGCAGACAGCGCCCGTAGTCGGGATCGAACCCGGGTAGCAGCTCTATCACTGTGCTGCCCCAATGCCCATCAATATTCTATCAATGCCGCCTCTTACCCTCGGAGCAAACAATCTAAGCTTGTCCAATCTCCTTATGACTAATATTCGCTTATTCAAATAACATAATGGTGAATCCCTCCTGCACCCTTTCCAAAGCCTCCATATCCTTCCTATAGTGGGGCGGCCAGAATTACATGTAGCATGCCAAATGTAGTCTAACCAAAGAAGGGTTTCTGAAGAAGGGTTTCGGCCTGAAACGTTGCCTATTTCCTTCGATCCATAGATGCTGCTGCAACTGCGGAGTTTCTCCAGCATTTTTGTGTACCTTTGTAGTCTAAGCAAAGTTTTGTGCAGATAAAATTTATTTTTATTAATAACTTTAAAAAAAAGAACCTCCAGCCCAAGTACCATCGACACAAGGATAATCCTGCAGAAAACCTTTTGTTTTCTCCTGCTGTGTCAACATGCCAAGAGATTTAAACCACAAAGACCTGTCAGGTCTAGGACATTAAGGAATGGATAAACCGATTCAAGGAACTAAATGACAATCTGCAGTGCAGTCCAAGAACAGGCTTTTCAGTCCACAATGTGCTGAACAGGATGCCAAGTTAATCTCTTGTCAGTCTGACAATCTTTGAAGGGTAGTCAAGCCGAAATGTTAATGCTATTTCTCGGTCCACACATTCTGCCCTAGCTGTTATTTTATTTTCAGATTTGAATCCCCTGTTTCGATTTTCATTTGAACATGTAGAAAAGTACAACAGAGGATACAGTCATGGTCATAGATTCATAATCTTACAGCGTGGAAAAAGGCCCATCTGCCCAACTTGCCCACACCGACCAATATATCCCATCTACACTAGTCCCACCAACCTGTGTTCAGCCCATATCCCTCTGAACCTGTCCTATCCATGTACCAATCTAAATGTTACTTAAACGTTGCGATAGTACCTGCCTCAACTACCTCCTCTGGCAGCTCGTACCAGACACCCACCACCCTTTGCGTGAAAAAGTTACCCCTCAGATTCTTATTAAATCTTTCCCCCTCACTTTGAACCCATGTCCTCTGGTTCTCGATTCCCCTACTCTGGGCAAGAGACTCTGTGTTTTCCTGATTTTTCCTCTTATGAATTTGTACACCTCTGTAGGATCATCCTCCTGCAATCCTCATCCTCACTCTCCTGCGCTGCAAGGAATAGTGTCCTAGCCTCCTCAATCTCTGTAGTGCTGACCCTCAAGTTCTGGCAACATCCTCACAAATCTTCCCTGCAACCTTAAGGAACCTTTTGAAAAAAAAAATTGAGAATTTACGATGACAATAAAGTATTATTATTATTATTATTATTATTATTATTATTCCAGTTTAATAACATCTTTCCTATAACCAGGTGATCAACCAGGTTTCCTCTCATGATTTTACACACCTCTAAGGATCAGGCCCTTCGACGCACAATGTCCACGCTGACCTTGATGCCAAATTAAATTGTCCCATCTAGCTGCACATGATTTATTTCCCTGCATTCCCTCTCCATGTGCCTCTCAAAATGCCAGTGAAACGTCATGATTGTACATACATCCACCATCTCCCTTGGCAACGGCCACCACTCTGTGTGAAAATAATGAGCCTTGTGCATCTCCTTTAAATGTTGCGTAAGAAGGATCTGCAGATGCTGGTTTACCACGAAGATAGACAAAATGCTGGAGTAACTCAGCGTGTCAGGCAGCATCTCTGGAGAGAAGGAATAGGTGATGTTCCGGGTTTGATGAAGGGGCCTCGACCCGAAACGTCACCTGTTCCTTTTCTCCAGCGATGGATGCTGCCTGACCCGCTGAGTTAATCCAGCACTTTGTGTCTATCTTCCATTAAATCTTCCCCCTGTCACCTTCAAGTCAGGCCCTCTGGTATATGACGTTTCGACCCTTGGGAAGAAGACTACCTCTCCTAATTTTATAAACTTCTATTCACATTGATCGAGTCTAGCCTGGTCCTTGATTAGTATCGGTCCACGCATCTCAGCCGCCTGTGATGTGAGAGTGGGGATTCCAGATGCTTATTGTTTTCTAAGCATCCTACTTTTCTAGATTAGTTTAGAGATACAGCACAAAAACAGGCCCTTCGACTCACTGAGCCCGTGCCGACCAGCGATCCCTGTATACTAACGCTATCCCACACTCCAAGGACAATTCACAATTTTTACCAAAGCCAATTAACATACAATCCTGTACTTCTTTGGAGTGTGGGAGGAAACCAGAGCACCTGGAGAAAACCGAAGTGGTCATGGGGAAAACGTACAAACTCTGTACAGACGGCACCCGTTGTCTACTTTGAACCCGGGTCTGGTGCTGTAAGGCAGCAACTCCACTGCTGTACCACCGTGCTGCCCTAATACAGTAGCATTGTGAGAGACACAAGGAACTACAGATGCAGGTTTACACAAACAGCATTGAGAGAGATATTCCTAATGTCTTTAAGGCAACCAATCAGGTGATATCAGGGTAGATTAAACTAAATGAGCATATTATTTCACCCTCAATGGCCTGGAGGATATTTGAGGTGAAGCAATGCTGTCCACATCCTTTGAGTCAACCCAAAAAATATTATTGGTGTTACCAGCTGAACCTTGAAGAAAAAATAATTTGTTTCCACCTAGAAAGGTAGGTGGATTCCAACGGGTGGCGCTTCGATGGCAGCCTCGCCTGCAATCTGTCTGTCCTTTTTGTCTTTTCTTTGGTATTTTTAGTGTGTTTAAAAAGTTTGTATTAATGCTCTCTGGTTTGTTTTATGTGGGTGGCGGGGGGAGGTTGGGGGAAACTTTTTCTCAATCTCTTATCTTGTCGGAGATAGGATTGTTTTCTGAATCGTATCTCCGGTCGCTCTGCGGCCTACCATCGTGAACCTGAGGCCTTGCTCGGGACAGACTTCGAGTCCCACTGTGGGGCGTGGACTTACCATCGGAGCCAATTCCTTGCCTGGGATCGACGATCCATCTGCGGCCTGCGGATTTCACCATCGGGCGCTCGCAGTCTCGGGTAGAGACCGACGTTGGGAAGCTCCAAAAGCTGCACGACGTTCGACTGGCCCCGATCCGGGATCCCGTCGCCCGGCGCGGGGGAGCTGAGATTCCCCCTCGATGCAGGAGCCGGCTGCGGGAGTAAGATCGTCCCGTCAACGGAAGGTCAGAGGCCCCCGACCGCTGGAAGACAAAGAAGGGAGAGATTTAACTTTTTTTCACCTTCCATCACAGTGAGGAATGTGGGGGAGTCACTGTGGTGGATGTTTATGTTAAAATATATTTTGTGTGTTCTGTTGCTTTTTATTGGTATGACTGTATGGCAAATGAAATTCCTGTTGCAAAACATACTTGGTTAATAAAATATGGTTATGATTATGAGAAAGGTCATAAGTGATAGGAGCAGAATTAGTCCATTTGGCCCATCAAGTCTACTCCACCATTCAATCATGGCTGATCTATATCTCCCTCTTAACCCCATTCTCCTGCCTTCTCCCCATAACCTATGACACCCGTACTAATCAAGAATCCATCTCTGCCTTAAAAATATCCACTGACTTGGCCTCCACAGCCTTCTGTGGCAAATAATTCCACAGATTCACCAGCCTCCGACTAAAGAAATTCCTCCTAATTTCTTACCTAAAAGAATGTCCTTTAATTCTCCCACTAGTGGAAACATCCTCTCCACATCCACTCTATCCAAGCCTTTCACTACTCTACGTTTCAATGAGGTCTCCCCTCATTTTTCGAAACTCCAGCGAGTACAGGCCCAGTGCCGTCAAACGCTCGACATATGTTAATTTACTAATTCCAGGGATCATTCTTGTAAACCTCCTCTAGACCCTCTCCAGAGCCAGCACTTCCTTCCTCAGATATGATGTCCAAAATACTCACAATATTCCAAATGCAGCCTGACCAGCACCTTATAGAGCCTCAGCGTTACATCACTGTTTTTGTATACAAGCCCTCTCCAAATATATGCTAGCATTGCGTTTGCTTTCTTTACTACCAATTCGACTTGCAGATTAACTTTTTAGGAATCCTGCACCAGCACTCTCTTTGCCTAGCAATACATAGAAGATAAATGGAAGGAGGGAAAATGTGGGGATGGGAAGATGTGATTAATGGTGAGATCAATGCTGGAGATGGCAGAAATGTCAGAGAATGATGTGTTGGATGCGGAGGCTGGTGGGGTGAAAGGTAAGGACAAGGGGAATACCCGTACTTATTCCATCTGGAGAGTGGGGGAGCGAGAGAAGAACTACGCAACACAGAGGACATGTGTGTCAGGGATCCAACTATAACAGCAGCTGGAAACCATGTTTACTATAGAGGACGTCTCAGATGTCCTAGAATGGAAAGCCTTACTTTATAAGTCATGTTATAGCAGCCTAATTAGGCCATTCGGCCCTACAAGTCTACTCTGCCATTCAATCATGGCCGATCTATCTTTCAACCTCTCAACCCCATCCTCCTGCCTTCTCCCCATAACCCCTGATACCCGTACTAATGAAGAATCGGTCAATCTAATGAAGAATCTTGACATATGATGAAAGAAAGGAAAGACTGATTCGACTGGGCTTATATTCTCTGGAATTTAGGATGAGGGGACCTTATAGAAACATATAAAATTTAAGGGATTGGACAGGCTAGATACAGGAAAACTGTTCCAGGTATCGGGGAGTCCAGAACCAGGGGCCACAGTTTAAGAATAAGGGGTAGGCCATTTAGGACTGAGATGAGAAAAAGCTTATTCACCCAGAGAGTTATGAATCTGGAATTCTCTACCACAGAAGGCTGTGGAGGCCAATTCACTGGATGTTTTCAAGACAGAGTTTGATTTAGCTCTTGGAGCTAACGGAATCAAGGGATATGGGGAGAAAGCAGGAAAGGGGTACTGATTTTGGAAGATCAGCCATAATCGTATTGAATGGCAGTGCTGGCTCGAAGGGCCGAATGGCCTACTCCTGCACCTATTTTCTTTGTTTCTAATCTGCGCCTTAAAAAAAACAATGACTTGGCCTGCACAGTCGTCTGTTGGAAACCTATACGGTGGAGATGGTGGAAGTGAGAGTAGGGGATAACGTCTTTGCGAGAGGTCGGGTGGGAGGACATGCAATCCAGATAACTGCGCTTTGTAGTGGACATTGGTCAAAAGTTCTGTTCCCTGTGATGGAAACAGACAGATCAAGAGAGGTGAGAGAAGTGTCAGATGTGGTAGCAGTATAGCTAATGGTAAAGTTAACACAATCAATGAGGTCTGCAGAAGGCAGCCATTGCGGGGGATAGCAATTGGAGGGATAGCAGGCTGACCTCTACTGAACAGGCACAAGCTCTCGGTCACAAAAGTCCACTATCTGCCCCTTGACCATGACCCCATAGACGAACACCAGCTCTATAAGGCGCTGGTCAGGACGCATTTGGAGTACAGTGAGCAAATTTGGGCCCCATATCTCAGGAAGGATGTGCTGGCTCTGGAGTGGGTCCAGAGGAGGTTTACAAGAATGATTCCAGGAATGAGTGGGTTAGCATATGATGAGCGTTTGACAGCACTGGGCCTGTACTCGCTGGAGTTTAGAAGGTTGAGGGGGCACCTCATTGAAACTTACAGAATAATGAAAGGCCTGGAGAGAGGCCATTAGCCTACAAACCAATTAACCTACAAACCCGCACGTCTTAAAACTCCACGCTAAAAATACCCATTGACTTGGCCTCCATTGCTGTCTGTGTTCAGCGTTCAATCTGAAAGCCGCCACCAGGGGTCAGTATTCATTCATCAATGGGACACATTGGAAGGGATGTGTGATGCAAATTGTTTTATTTTCATCCCCAACTTGGTCGTAAACTCTAGTTTAAGATTGGCTAAGAAACCATCTGGGCTAAATAGGTTCCTGAAATATTTATGCTAAACATTATTAAAGCACACAAGTTTCAGCCATTAATATTGAACTGTAGGTCAGTGATCCAGGTGTCCTGGGACCCAATTATAGGTGTCACATTTGGTTGGATCTGGTGTTTAAAAAAATTACGTCCTCCCTCTTTATGAAGAGCCAAGGCCGTTCTTTATAAATGTAGCCAGGGCCCATTACTCTACTTGGAACTCTGCTAAACCATATGAGCACACTGCACGCCCAGTCCGCCATGACCTACGCGATCTCCCGGTTACCAAACTCCCCTTCCCATTCCCATACTGATCTTTCTGTCCTGGGCCTCCTCCATGAGCGGCACGGTGGCGCAGCGGTAGAGTTGCTCCCTTACAGTGCCAGAGACCCGGGTTCGATCCTGAATACAGGTGCTGTCTGTGCGGAGTTTGTACGTTCTCCCCGTGACTGCGTGGGTTTTCTCCGGGTGCTCCGGTTTCCTCCCACTCTCCAAAGACATACACACTTGTAGGTTAATTGGCTTTGGTAAAATTGTAAATTGCCGCTAGTGTGTGTAGGATAGTGTTAGTGTACGGGGTGATCGCTGGTCGGCGTAAACTCGGTGGGCCAAAGTGCCTGTTTCCGTGCTGTATCTCTAAACTAAACTAAACATCGTCAGAGTGAGGCCACACGCAAATTGGAGGAACAGCACCTCATATTTTGCTTGGGCAGCTTACATCACATCAGTCTGAAGAAGGGTTTCGGCCCGAAACGTTGCCTATTTCCATCGCTCCATAGATGCTGTTGCACCCGCTGAGTTTCTCCAGCATTTTTATGTACCAGCGGTATGAATATTGGTTTCTCTAACTTCAAGTAACCCTTACATCCCCTCTCTCTCTGACTCTCACCCACCCTAGTCCTCTTGCTAATTTCACTGTTTGTATTCCTTCATTATCACCTCAGCCCCAACCAACAATGGACATAGAAACATAGAGAATAGGTGCAGGAGGAGGCCATTCGGCCCTTTGAGCCAGCACCGCCATTCATTGTAATCATGGCTGATCGTCCCCTATCAATAACCCGTGCCTGCCTTCTCCCCATATCCCTCGACACCACTAGCCCCTAGAGCTCTATCTAACTCTCTCTTAAATCCATCCAGTGACTTGGCCTCCACTGCCCTCTGTGGCGGGGAATTCCATAAATTCACAACTCTCTGGGTGAAATTTTATTTTCTCACCTCACTTAAATGACCTCCCCTTTATTCTAAGACTGTGGCCCCTGGTTCTGGACTCGCCCAACATTGGGAACACATTTCCTGCATCTAGCTTGTCCAGTCCTTTTATAATTTAATATGTTTCTATAAGATACCCCCTCATCCTTCTAAACTCCAGTGGACCATTGTGGGCTCCACCTTTCCTGAGTCATCGATGCAGGCTCTGCTTTGCTCTGTACCTTCCCATACCTCTAGTGTCCTCCTCCCTGACTCTCAGTCTGATGAAGGGCCTCGACCTATTCCTATTCCCCAGAGATGCTGCCTGACCCGCTGAGTTGCTCAATCTTTTTGTGCCTATCTGGAGCGTAATGCAATGTGACTGTATGCCACATATTCAGGGCAGGTATCTAAACACCAGAAACTTCAGCCTCATGTTGGGTATGGCATTGCATTTTAGTTTAGTATTCAAGGAAATCTTGTATCTCGTCCCTCACGGTGTGGCACAGTGGCACGATGGTAGAGTTGCTGCCTCACTGTGCCAGAGACCCGGGTTCGATTCCGAACTCGGGTGCTGTCGTCGTGGAGTTTGCACGTTCTCCCCATTTCATCCAGATGCTCCAGTTTCTTCCACATCCCAAAGACATGCAAGTTTGTAGGTTAATTGACCTCTTTTAAAAATACAATACTCCTCCTGTGTAGGGAGTGAATGACAGAGGGATAATATAGACCTAGTATTTGATAAGGTTCTGCAGGTTAGAGCGCATGTAATCCAGGGAGAGCTGTTATCAGCCAACTGAATCATCCTACCACAACCAGAAAGCAGTGCTGAACTATCTACCTCTTTGGTGACCCTTGGACTATCCTTGATTGGTTTTACCTTTTATTCAACGTTATTCCCTAATCATGTATCTGTACACTGCAAATGGCTTGATTGTATCATGTATTATCTTTCCACTGACTGGTTAGCACACAACAAAAGCTTTTCACTGTACCTTGGTACACGTGACGATAAACTAAACTGAACTAATCTTCATGGGTATTCCATAATGGATCACCACACATTTATCACGTTAAATTCAATGTGCCATTGCTTTGCCAGTCTTGCTAACTAATCAATATCACAGGGTTCGGAAAAGATTTACAAGGATGTTGCCTGGACTAGAGGGTGTGAGCTATAGGGAGAGGTTGAGTAGGCTGGGACTCTCTTCCATGGAGCGCAGGAGGATGAGGGGAGATCTTAATGAGGTGTACAAAATCATATGATGAATAGATCGGGTAGATGCACAGAGTCTTTTACCCAGAGTAGGGGAATCGAGGACCAGAGGGCATAGGTTCAAGGTGAAGGGGAAAAGATTTAATAGGAATCCGAGGGGTAACTTTTTCACACAAAGGGTGGTGGGTGTATGTAACAAGCTGCCAGAGGAGGTAGTTGAGGCTGAGACTATCCCATCGTTTAAGAAACATTTGGATAGGTTAATGGATAGGATAGGTTTGGAGGGTTATGGACCAAGCGCAGGCAAGTGGGACTAGGGTTGCTGGGACATTGTTGGCCGGTGTGGGCGAGTTGGGCCGAAGGGCCTGTTTCCATTCTATGACTGATTATCCACCGCACTATCAACCATACCACCAATTTTTGTGTCATCATAAACTTACTAATCATACCTCCGACATTCCTAGCTAAATGGCTGATATGTATAAAAGAAGCTACTGATTCTGATCCAGCACTGATTCTGATAGTACTTTACTGATGTCATAGAGTCAGTACTTTACTGATGTCATAGAGTGATACAGTGTGGAAACAGGTAATTCGGCCCAACTTGCCCGCACCGGCCAACATGTCCCAGCTACACTAGCCCTGCCTGCTCACGTTTGATCAATATCCCTCGCAACCTGTCCTATCCATGTACCTGTCTAACTGTTTCTTAAATGTTGGGATAGTCCCTGCCTCAACTACCTCCTCTGGCAGCTTGTTCCATACACCCACCACCCTTTGTGTGAAAATGTTACCCCTCAGATTACTACTAAATCTTTTCCCCTTCATCTTAAACCTATGTCCTCTGGTCCTCGATTCCCCTACTCTGGGCAAGAGACTCTGTGCATCCACCCGATCTATTCCTCTCATGATTTTATACAACTTATGATTTTATTCACAAAATGCTGGAGTAACTCAGAGGATCAGGCAGCATCTGTAGAGATAAGGAATAGGAATAGGTGACCCTTCATCAGACTGAGAGTCAGGGAGGGGGATACTGGAGGTATGGGGAAATACAGAGAGTCTTTACTGATCACAGCCTTCCAACCGAACTATCCTACCAACAACTAGAGAGCAGTCCTGAGATAACATCTACCTCATTAGAGACCCTCGGACTATCTTTAATCGAACTTTACTGGACTTTATCTTACATTAAACGTTATTCCCATTATCTTGTATCTGCATACTGTGAATGGCTCGATTGTAATCATGTATAGTCTTTCCGTTGACTGGTTAGCACGCAACAAAAAGCTTTTCACTGTACCTCAGTACACGAGACAACGAACTAAACAAACTCACTAACATTTAAAAGACATTCAGACTAGTATGTGGAGAGAAAATGTACAGAGGGACATAAGACAAACTCAGGAAGATGGGATCAACTCACACAGCTCTGTTAATCATATAGCCCAGCATGAATGAGTTGGACCGAAGGGCCTGTTTCTGTACTGTATAACATTATGACTCTTCCGAGAAATGGAAATCAATGTGGATATTTCGATTTTCTTCTCCATTCAAAGTGAATTAACCAGCAGAACCAGGGGGTTTGGGCCAGTTTCAACACTGAATGTGTATGTCCACACTATGTGACTCCATGACCCTCTACCTTTGAATTTGTGAATCGGCCTTAATGTTATTCAAACAATGGGCTGGGCTGCTGGCCCTCAGATGATTTAATATTAAGTGGGTGACGGAACATTTCATGGGGTCTTGCCCCCCCTGAACACACTGTGGAAACCCGTATACACGAGCAAACGTGAGCCCCGTTTCAAACGGCACGGTGGCGCAGCGGTAAAGTTGCTGCCTTACAGCGCCAGAGATCCGGGTTCGATCCTGACTACATGTGTGGAGTTTGTACGTTCTCCCTGTAACCGCTTGAGTTTTCTCTGGGTGTTCCAGTTTCCTCCCACACTCCAAAGACGTACGGGTTTGTAAGTTAATTGGCTTTGGTAAAGATTGTAAATCGTACTTATTGTGGATGATCAGCCATGATCACAATGAATGGCGGTGCAGGCTGGAAGGGCCGAATGGCCTACTCCTGCACCTATTTTCTATGTTTCTATGTAAAGGGTGCTCCCCAGTCGGTGAAGACTCGCTAGGCTGAACGGGCCTGTTCTGCACTGTAGAAGATTGAGGGGGGATCTTATAGAAACAGAAGATTGAGGGGGGATCTTATAGAAACTTACAAAATTCTTAAGGGGTTGGACAGGCTAGATGCAGGAAGATTGTTCCCGATGTTGGGGAAGTCCAGAACAAGGGGTCACAATTTAAGGATAAAGGTGAAATCTTTTAGGACTGAGATGAGAAAAACATTTTTTACGCAGAGTGGTGAATCTCTGGAATTCTCTGCCATAGAATGTAGTTGAGGCCAGTTCATTGGCTATATTTAAGAGGGCGTTAGATGTGGCCCTTGTGGCTAAAGGGATCAGGGGGTATGGAGAGAAAGCAGGTACAGGATACTGAGTTGGATGATAAGCCATGATCATATTGAATGGCGGTGCAGACTCAAAGGGCCGAATGGCCTACTCCTGCACCTATTTTCTATGTATCGCTTTAAGAAAAATTACCCAGTTCCTGAAAAAAGCATCAACTTCTTGAGACTGTAGCACAATACAGGAAATGTAAAATAAAACATGCCAAGCACTAGATCCAAATGAAATATGACACAGCGCTGGAGAGATTAATAGGCTTGATATTTCCAGGGAAGCAGAACAAAGCAACTTTCTGTCTTAGCAATTGTAAAATACTGATGAGGTGTTTCTTCCAGGTCCTTCTAAATTTATTGGTGAGTTCTGACGCCAGAGTAATATGCTTTTTGTTTAAGACTCAGAGACACCGCGTGGAAACAGGCTCTTCCGCCCACCGAGACCGCCCCGACCATCGATCACCCATATGCTGTGATCCACTGGGATAATACTGTGTTGTTCTACTTTCCCATCCTACACACTAGAGGCTATTTACAGAAACCAATTAATCTACAAACCTGCAGGTCTTTGAAGTGTGGGAGGTAACCCTCTTTGGGCGGCACGGTGGTGCAGCGGTTGAGTTGCTGCCTTACAGCGCTTGCAGTGCCGAAGACCCGGGTTCAATCCTGACTACAGGTGCTTGTCTGTACGGAGTTTGTACGTTCTCACCGTGACCTGCGTGGGTTTTCTCTGGGATCTTCGATTTCCTCCCGCACTCCTAAGACGTACAGGTTTTTTAAGTTAATTGGCTTTGGTATAAGTGTAAATTGTCTCAAGTATGTGTAGGATAGCATTAATGTGTGGGGATCGCTGGTCGGCGCGGACTCGGTGGGCCGAAGGGCCTGTATCTCTAAAACTAAAATTAAAATTAAATAAAACAGAGCTCCAAAAGAGAGCCGACGTGGTCAGAGGGAGAACGTACACACCCACAGTCAGGATCAAACCCAAGTCTCTGGCGCGGTGAGGTAACAACTCTACTGCTGCACCACTGTGTCGCCAAGACAATGACCACTCCCTGAAAGCAGTGAAATGAAGGAAAAGGACATTGACTTCAAGAAGTGCGGTGGTCCACACATCCTAGTCTGCATCAAGGATGGTTTGTTTAGTTAAATTTAGTTTAGAGATACAGCACAGAAACAGTCCCTTCAACCCACTGATCATCACTATCATTGTTTGTTTTTTGAGTACGTGTGTATGTGTATATATATATATACTAGACGAAGTATATGTATATACAGCTTCACACGGGAGGGCTGGTCCCCCAACACAATATTCCACCTCTCCACCAATTCCAAGATTGCTTGGGGGGGGGGGGGGGGGGGGGGGGGCTTTCTGGAGTGCTAGCATGGGTGTTGTGGGCCGAAGGAACTGGTTATGGACATTGTGGGACAAATGGACTCTTGAGCTGGCAGCTCAGTAACTCAAGCCTGGCAGCCTGGCAGCTCAGATACTGCAAGAAATTCAACCAAAAACAGGTGAGAGTGTGAGAGAGAAGGGGGAGAGGGTGGAAATCAATTTTAGACATTTTCATCTTTTTCTACAGTTGCAAAAGGCACACAGTTGCAAAAGGCACAGTTTAAAAACACATAACGGGCACCCACAGGTCAGTATTTTCCGTGTTCTGTACATTTCCAGCTCAGACTGAGAGTCGTGACCCTCTCCCTCCCCCATCTTGCAGAGACTGAGCCATGTACACACTTCTGGTTTCATAGCCCCTCCCCCTCCCACCAGAAGGGGTGTGGCCTTCACAGCGTGATTGGCAGGAGAGAGAATCTTAACATTTTTTAAACATTAATAAGTCTTTTATTTTTCATCGATGGGAAAAATCCTCTGGCCCTGATAGCTGGAGGGGGACTCTGAGTAAGGTGGCCAAAAATCACAGCCGTAAGTGGTCGCGATTTTTCAAAAGTCAATATACAGTGCAAACAGGAAGTGGTCAAGTTTAGACTTTTAATTATATAGATGTATAAATATATGTGTGTGTATATTGAATACACTGCCAGTGAGATGGATGGATAGGGTCCGTGGGGAGGGGAAAGAGGGGAATGAAATGAAATATGAGACTTGGTGATGGGAGATGAGCATATGGTGGAGGGGAAAGGAGCAGCGTGACTGGGATGGTGTGTATATGTACACTGAACTTTTTTTTTTCTCACTCTCATTTCTCATATTATTTACAGTGTATTATGTTTATATATTCTATTGTGCTGCAGCAAGTAAGAATTTCATTGTTCTATCTGGGACATAAAACACCCTTGACTCTTGACAAAGCAAGGTGAAAACGCACACCTCCAGATTCAGGGACAGTATCTTCCCAGCTGTTATCAGGCAACTGAATCATCCTAACGCAACCAGTGAGCTGTGCTGAACTACTATCTAACTCTTTGATGACCCTCGGACTATCCGTGATCGGACTTTTCTGGCTTTACCTTGCACTAAACGTTATTCCCTTATCATGTATCTATACACTGTAAATGGCTCGAATGTAATCATGTCTGTTCGTTCTACTGACTGGTTCGCGCACAACAAAAGCTTTTCACAATTCCTCGGTGCACGTGACAATAAAATAAATTAAACTAAACTAAAATCACAGAGACGACCAGTATAGCACGTAAACTGCAGTAGGACCTTGCTCCTAAACTCAAATCCTCTCACAATGAAAGCCATTAGCTTTCTTCACTGCCTGCTGCACCTGCATGCTTACTTTCAGTGACTGATGTACAAGGACACCCAGGCCTCGTTGTACTTCCCCTTTTCCTAATCTGACACCATTCAGATAATAATCTGCCTTCCTGTTCTTACCACCAAAGTGGATAACCTCACTGTCCTTTGAAACTGCTGAAGTCCGCAAAATCCTGGAGGGTATTGACCCGCGAAAGGCAGCCGGACCGGATAACATACCGGGGCGTCTGCTTAGGGGATGTGCCGACCAGCTGGCTCTGGTTCTGACAGACATTTTTAACATCTCCCTGAACCAGGCCATTGTTCCATCATGTTTCAAGACAGCCACCATCATACCAGTTCCCAAAAAGTCTACAATAACCTGCCTGAATGATTACCGCCCCGTAGCACTCACACCAATAATAATGAAGTGCTTTGAGAGGCTTATTAAGCAGCACATGGTCTCTAAACTCCCCTCCAGTTTTGACCCGTTCCAGTTTGCTTATCGCCCTAACCGCTCCACAGAGGATGCTATTTCCTCTGTAGTCCACCTGAGCCTACAACACCTGGAGGAGAGGAACACCCACGTGCGGATGCTGTTTGTTGATTTCAGCTCAGCATTTAACACGATAATCCCCCAGCATCTGGTGAGCAAACTGGCACCCCTAGGTTTCAATACCATACTATGCAACTGGATCCTGGATTTCCTTTCTGAAAGACCCCAGTCTGTGCGGGTGGGGAAGAACACCTCCTCGGTCATCACACTGAGCACTGGATCCCCTCAGGGCTGTGTCCTGAGTCCGCTGCTCTTCACATTGGTGACACATGACTGTGTCGCCAGGTCCACTACTAACCATATCATCAAATACGCGGATGACACAACAGTAGTGGGCCTCATCCGCAATAACGACGACCAGGCATATAGAGAGGAGGTGGAACAGCTCGTGAGCTGGTGCAGCAGGAACAACCTTCTCCTAAATGTGAACAAAACCAAGGAGATTGTCGTCGATTTCAGAAGGAAAATTCAGCCCAGTCACACTCCACTTTGCATCAACAACTCAGCAGTGGAGCAGGTGAAAAAGATCAAGTTCCTGGGGGTGCATATAACGGACACCTTAAACTGGTCCACAAACATTACATCTCTGGCAAAACGGGCACAGCAGCGGTTGTACTTCCTCCGCAGGTTGAGAAGTTTACACCTCCACCCTCCCATCCTCGCCACCTTCTACAGAAGCACATTTGAGTCGGTCATGACCAGCTGCATCTCTACGTGGTGCGGCAGCTGTACAGCTGCGGACTGGAAGTGCCTTCAGAGAGTGGTGAGGACAGCGGAAAAAATCATTGGGACTTCTCTTCCTTCAATCATGGACATGGGGTACAAGCGCTGTCTGATTAGAGCTAAGGGCATTACCAGAGCCCCCACACACCCACAATTCGGACTGTTTATACTGCTTAACTCTGGGAGGAGGTACCGCAGCATGAAGAGCGGGACAACCAGGTTCTGCAACAGCTTCATCCCCCAGGCCATAAGATTACTGAACAATCAAAAAAACCGAGGCTAGAACTTTTAAAATATCGACACTTTAAAAAAAAAACTTTTTATATATATTTATTTTACAGAACCATGCACATGAGGCATTTTTATGGACGCACCTAGCACTTTTACTTTTACTATTTACCTGATTGGAGAGTCAAATGCAACGAAATTTCGTTCAAGGTGCACTGTGTCTAGGTGTATATCTGAATGACAAATAAAGTTTTCATTCATTCATTCATTCATTCATTTCATTCATTCATTTATCTATATTATACTGCATCTGCCATGTATCTGCCCACTGACCCAACTGATCCAAGTCACCCTGCATCCTAATAGCATCCTCTTCACAGTTCACACTGCGTAAAGCCTGGCAAGTGATAGGTGGAATTCACCAGGCTTTGTCCCATCCCTCCTCTCTTTCAGCTTTCTCTCCTTCCCCACCACAATCAACCTAAAACATCACCCATTCCTCTCCAGAGATGCTGCCTGACCCGCTGAGTTAGCTCAGCTTTTCGTGTCTATCTTTGGTTTAAATCTGCTGTTCCTTCCTCCACAAGTGATAGTTGGATACAGGTGAGGGAAGGGATGAATGGCAGCAAGTGACAAAGGGCGAGGAGAAGGCAGAGGGATGTCAGACGGGGATAGAAGAGGAGGAATGAAATGCAAAGCCAGTGAGATGGATGGATAGGGTCCGTGGGGAGGGGAGGGTAAAGAGGGGAATGAAATGAAATATGGGACTTGGTGATGGGAGATGAGTGTATGGTGGAGGGGAAAGGAGCAGCGTGACTGGGATGGTGGGAGAAATAGAGTGCGCGGCAGAGTCTTAGGGGGATGGGAAGTGCTGTACAGGGTGGTTCAAGTATCTGATGAGGAAGAATGTAGAACGATCCGATACAATACAATAGAACTTTATTTATCCCGGGAGGGGAATTGATCTGCCAACAGTCATGAAACAACAGGTACATAAAATATGAAATTAAAGTGGCGAGTGGAAACGATTGGGGATGTGCACAGATTTGTGAATGGGGGGGGGGGGGGGGGAGAAGGAAGGGATGGAGGGGAAGGGGATTCAGTCTACCCCACAACAAAAGGGGGAGGAGTTGTGGCCACAGGGAAGAAGGATCTCCTGTGGCGTTCTGTGCTGCATCTTGGTGGAACCAGTCTGTTGCTGAAAGTGCTCCTCAGGTTGACCAGTGTGTCATGGAGGGGATGTGCTGTATTGTCCAGGATGCTCCGCAGTTTGAGGAGCATCCTCCCCTCCAAGACCAACCTCCCATGAATCCAACTCCACCCCCAGGACGGAGCCAGCCTTCCTGATGAGTTTGCTGATCCTATTGGCGTCCGCAGCCTTCGCCCTGCTGCCCCAGCACACGGCTGTGAAGCAGATGGCGTTGGCTACCACCGATTGGTAGAACATCTGCAGCATCTTACTGCAGATGTTGATGGAGCGGAGCCTTCTCAAAAAATACAGCCGGCTCTGTCCCTTCTTGTACAGGGCCTCAGCGTTCCTGGACCAATCCAGTTTACTGTCCAGGTATTTGTACTCCTTGATAAACTGCACATCCACACCATTGATGGGGACGGGGTACAGGGAACTGCAGATACGTGTTTACAAAAAAAAAGACACAAAGTGCTGTAGTAACTCAGCGGGTCAGGCAGCATCCTTGGAGAACATGGATAGGTGACGTTTCAAGTCAGGATCCTTCTTCAGACTGCAGACGGTTAATGGGAAGAAGATGATCTTGAACCTGGAGATACAAAAAAAAAGTAGATCAGCCGTGATTGAATGACGGAGAAGACTTGATGGTTCGAGTGACCTATTTCTGCTCCTAAAACCTATGTGGGTTTTACCGGGTGCTCCGGTTTCCTCCCACACTCCAAAGACGAGCAGGTTTGTAGGTGAATTGGCTTTCTAATAATTGTAGATTGTCCATAGTGTGTGTAGGGTAGTGTAAAGGGCCTGTCCCACTTAGGCGACTTTTCAGCGGACTGCCTGCGACCTTCAAGCTCTCGGCACTCGCCTGAAAAACTGCGAACTGGAACGGCGACCGTCAGAGTGGAACACTCTCTCACACACACACACACACACACACACACACATACACACACACACACACACACACACACACACACACACACACACACACACACACACACACACACACACACACACAGACACACACACACACACACACACACACAAACACATCGCAAAGGCGGGGGCCAGGGAAAGCGGGGGGAGTGCTATCTGAAATTCACACGGTGCAAAACCAAGGTGATACAGACACACACCACGATGAACAGGAAGGTTAAAAGGCTAGCACGGGGGGGGGGGGGGGGGGGGGGGGTGAGAAGGAGTGGAGATACTTTTAAGAAGCCAGACAACTTTTAATAAGCCAGAGATACACAGCTGTGAGATTTGGCGGGCATTTAATATTACCGGTCGGTTCTCCTTGATTCTGAAAACTCGTGCTTACGTTTTATTTCCCCCAATGAGCCAATGAAAATGCCCGGTCAGCAAAGGAGATTAACTACAACTACCTACGACTACCTCGACTACCCACAACGACATGGCGACCCCACTACCACTGCACCTACGAATACAGGATTATCGATTTTCTCCCTGGCGACCAATTTTTGGTCGCAGACAAATTTTCAACATGTTGAAAAGTTTGCTGCGACCCTACTGAGGTCGCAATTGGTTCCCAGAATGCGTGAACTCCTCGCAACCATGAAGGAGACTCACCAGAGACCACCAGCGAACATGTGGCGAACATGTGGCGACCATGTGGTGATCATGAGGCGAGCGCAGAGTCTCCTGCACTCGCCTAAAAATTCGCCTAAGTGGGACAGGCCCTTAAGTGCGCGGGGATCGCTGGTCGTCGCGGACTCAGTGGGCCGAAGGGCCTGTTTCCACGCTGCAAATGCTGCTTTTTCAGGTTGGCTGCCTGTGATTAGTAGAGTTCCACAACGGTCGGTGCTGGGGCCGCTTCTCTTCGCGTCGTATATTAATGATTTGGATAAAGGGATTGAAGGCTTTGTGGCCAAGTTTACAGGCAGTGCAGAGGAAGCAAAGACTCTACAGAAGGACTTGGACAGGTTTGGAGATTGGGCAGAGAAGTGGCAGATGAAATTCAGTATAGCAAAGTGCAATCATGCATTTTCGTAAATTGAATAAAAGAGTAGATTATTTTCTAAATGTAGAGAGAATCCAGAAATCGGAGATGCAAAGGGACTTGGGAGCGCTGGTGCACGACTCCCAAAAAGTTAATTTGCAAGTCGAATCGGTAGTAAGGAAGGCAAATTCAATGCTAGCATTTATAACTGGACTGGAATACAAAAACAAGATGTAACGCTTGGCTCTATAAGGGGCTGGTCAGGCCGCAATTGGAGTACTGTGACCAAATTTGAGCCCCATATCTGAGGAAGGATGTGTTGACTCTGGAGAGGGTCCAGAGGAGGTTTACATGAATGATTCCAGGAATGAGTGGGTTAGCATATGATGAGCGTTTGACAGCACTGGGCCTCTACTCGCTGGAGTTTAGAAGGTTGAGGGGGGGGGGGGACCTCTAAAACCTACAGAATAATGAAAGGCATAGATAGAATGGATGTGGAAAGGATGTTTCCACTGGTGGGAGAGTCTAGGACCAGAGGTCATAGCCTCAGAATTAAAGGGCGCTCTTTTAGAAAGGTGAGGAGGGACTTCTTTAGTCAGAGGGTAGTTAATCTGTGGAACTCATTGCCACAGAGGGCTGCTGAGGCCAAGTCAGTGGAAAATTTAAAGGCAGAGATAGACAAATTCTTGATTAGAACAGCCGTCAAGGGATATGGGGAGAAGGCAGGAACATGGGATTAGGAGGCAGAGATCAGCCACGATTGAATGGCCTCGATGGGCCGAATGGCCTAATTCTACTCTTATAACTTGAGAACTTGTGAACTGTATCTCTAAAAAAATAACCTACAAATAAAAATAATAGGCAAATAATTACAGTGCTCCGGCTAACTGGTGCTTTTGTACAAATTCAGAATTGCTCTCTTGTTAGTTCACTTGGTACCTCCTGTGTTTCATTCTCCAAACCCCGTTTGCCTTTGGAGAGCCATCTGCACAAAGGTCACCATGACTGCATCAGGAAAGACTTCCCATCCAAGTCTTAAAAGCAATTCAAATGGGCTTGCTGAATTAATCTATGCTGTCCCCGCACTTAATGAGGGTAAAGTATCACCACAGATGTTCAAGCCGTTCCTCAGGGTGTTACAACAGATGTTAATCAAGGCTGCATTTAGTTCTTTAATTGGCAGCTCAGTGTGTACATCACTGCCTTGCTCTCTGATCTCGATTAAAGGTTGCGTGCAGTCTGTGCATTGTGCGCTCGGCCCCTTTGAGAATCCATGAAGGGCTGACGCAATGATCGACGTTGCCAGTGGATCAGTCTGGAACACAGTAAGAGACACGGGTCTCCTTGCAAAAGCATGAGGATCTTCACCCACAACAAGGAGACATCTGGTAAAAGAATGGGTCGACTGGGCTTGTTTTCACTGAAATCTAGAAGGATGAGGGGTGGTGTTATAGAAACATGTAAGATTCATAAGGGATTGGACAGTCTAGATGCAGGAAAAATGATCCCGATGTTGGGGGAGTCCAGAACCAGGGGTCACAGTTTAATAATAAGGGGTAGGCCATTTAGGACTGAGATGAAGAAAAACTTTTTCACCCAGAGAGTTGTGAATCCATGGAATTCTCTGTCACAGAAGGCAGTGGAGGCCAATTCAACGGATGTTTTCAAGAGAGAGTTATATTTAGCTCCTCGGGCTAAAGGAATCAAGGGATATGGGGAAAAGGCAGGAACGGGGTACTGATTTTAGATGATCAGCCATGATCATATTGAATGGCAGTGCAGGCTCGAAGGGCTGAATGGCCTACTCCTGCACCTATTTTCTATGTTTCTATATTACTTGGCAACCAGTCAAGCCATCTGTGGCCAGCAGGATGGAAGGTCATCCATGATCTTGCCCCAAATGGTGGCGAACCACCTATCATGAACATTCCACGACATTACCATGGTGACACGGTGGCGCAGCGGTAGAGTTGCTGCCTCCCATCGGCAGAGACCCTGGTTCGATCCCGACTCCCGTCTGTACGGAGCTTGTACGTTCTCCCCGTGACCGCGTGGGTTTTCTTCAAGATCTTCTGTTTCTTCCCACACTCCAACGACGTACAGGTTTGTAGGTTAATTGGCTTGGTATAAATGTACATTGTCCCTAGTGTGTGTAGGATAGTGTCAGTGTGCGGGGATCGCTGGTCGGTGTGGACACGGTGGGCCGAAAGGCCTGTTACACCGTTGTATCTCTAAACTGAGCTAAACATCCAGCCACAGCCAACAATGGACCATTGTGGGCTCCACCAGGTCATCATTGCCAGCTCGGATTTGTTCCCTACACTTCCATATCTGTAGTTTCCTTCCCCACTGGCTGTCAGTCCCAAGATGGGTCTCGGACCGAAACGTCACCTATTCCTTTTCTCCGGAGATGCTGCCTGACCCACTGAGTTACTCCAGCATTTTGCGTCTATTTTCAGTGTAAACCAGCATCTGCAGTTCCTTCCTACACACAGACAACTGTGGCGAAGTGAGTCAGGCTGAGCGCTGCATCAGTCATCAGCCCCTCCACCCACCCCCACTCTACCTAATAAAGGATCATCGTGCACCTGTCCCTTCAGTCAAGTGCACGAAGCAACATGCATTTCCACATAATTGCAGTGTTCGGTTTGATCTCCCACCACCTCCGACTGCAACTGAAGAAACCAAAATATGTAGAAACAAGGAAGTGCATCTGCTGCTTTAAAAAAAATGACAAGTCTTCTTGACTAGTACGGGTGTCAGAGGTTATGGGGAGAAGGCAGGAAAATGGGATTAGGAGGGAGAGATAGATCAGCCATGGCGGAGTAGACTTGATGGGCTGAATGGCCTAATTCTACTCCTACTCCTTATGACCTTATGAAGTGCTGGAGTAACTCAGAAGGTCGGGCAGCATCTCAGGATCTCATTTCAGCTTCTCATCACGGGCATCAACATGGATAGGTGACAATAGACAATAGGTGCAGGAGTAGGCCATTCGGCCCTTCGAGCCAGCACCGCCATTCAATGCAATCATGGCTGATCATCCCCAATCAATACCCCGTTCCTGCCTTCTCCCCATATTCCCTGACTCCGCTGTCTTTAAGAGCCCTATCTAGCTCTCTCTTGAAAGCATCCAGAGAACCTGCCTCCACCACCCTCTGAGGCAGAGAATTCCACAGACTCACCACTCTCTGTGATTTCCTCATCTCCGTTATAAATGGCTTACTCCTTATTCTTAAGCGACGTTTCGTGTCAGGACCATTCGCTGCGGGAGGTGTAAGGATGCTGGACGAGCAGCAAAGAAACAACTTGCAACTTGAAGGTTACAAGATTGTGCTGGAAACGTGGCGACTCTTGTGCACTCCATCGATGTTATCCACTGTTCATGCACTCTTGTACTTCTGGATGATTGTGCCTTCGTCGAGCAAGATTTTTACTGAACTATGTGCAAACAAGGAATTTCACTGTAACTAGGTACATGTAACAGACCATTCTCTGTAAACAAAAAATCCTTTAAAGTTTGCCATGTGGCTGGACCAAATGCTCATACCCAGCATGATGCCACTAGAAGGGAAGTAAGGTCACAAGGTCATAAGTGATAGGAGCAAAATTAGGCCATTTGGCCCATCAAGTCTACTCTGCCATTCAATCATGGCCGATCTATCTCTCCCTCCTAATCCCATTCTCCTGCCTTCTCCCCATAACCTCTCTCACCTGTACTAATCAATAATCTATCTTTCTGCCTTAAAAATATCCACTGACTTTGCCTCTACAGCCTTCTGTGGCAAAGAATTCTACAGATTCACCAAGTTCAAGTTCAAGTTCAAGTGAGTTTATTGTCATGTGTCCCTGTATAGGACAATGAAATTCTTGCTTTGCTTAAGCACACAGAAAATAGTAGGCATTTACTACAAAACAGATAAATGTGTCCATATACCATGGCCACCTTCTGGCTAAAGAAATTTCTCCTCATCTTCTTCCTAAAAGAACGTCCTTTAATTCTGAGGCTATGACCTCTAGTCCTAGACTCTCCCACTAGTGGAAACATCCTCTCCACATCCACTCTATCCAGGCCTTTCACTATTCTGCTTGCTTCAATGAGGCCTGCCCTCATCCTAAGCTGCAGCGAGTACAGGCCCAGTGCCGACAAACGCTCATCATAGGTTTACCTACTCATTCCTGGGATCATTCTCGTAAACCTCCTCTGGACCCTCTCCAGAGCCAGCACATCCTTCCTCAGATATGGAGCGCAAAATTGTGCACAATATTCCAAATGAGGTCTTACCAACATCTTGTAGAGCCTCAACATTACATCCCTGTTTATGTATTCAAGCCCTCTCGAAATAAATGCTAGCATTGAGTTTGCTTTCTTTACTACCAATACGACTTGCAGATTAACTTTTTGGGAATCCTGAGCCAGCCCTCCCAAGTCCCTTTACACCTCCGATTTCGGGATTCTATGCGCTCATTCCTACTACCAAAATGCATGACTCCACACTTTGCTACACTACACTCCATCTGCCCACTCTTCCAACCTGTCCAAGTCCTTCTGCAGAGTCCCTGCTTTCTCTATACTACCTGCCCTTCCACCTATATTCGTATCATCTGCAAACTTGGCCTCAAAACCTTCAATGCCCTCACCCAAAACATTAATATACAACGTGAAGAGCAGCTGCCCCATCACCGACCCTTGCGGAACTCCACTAGTCACTGGCAGCCAACCAGATAAAGCCCCCTTTATAGCCACTGTTTGTCTTCTGCCATCCAGCCAACCTGCTATCCATGCTAGTATCTGCCCTTTGATACAATGGGCTCTAATCTTCCTTAGCAGCCTCACGTGTGGCACCTTATCAAAGACTTTCTGAAAATCTAAGTAAACAACATCTACTGAATCTCCTTTTTTCTGTCAAATTTGTCAAGCAAGACCTCCCCTTCACAAAGCCATGCTGACTTCAGCTTCTAAGTACTCCATAATCTCATCCTTTATAATGGACACTAAAGTTTAGTGCAAAGTAAAGCCAGTAAAGTCCGATCAAAGATAGTTCGAGGGTCCCTGATGAGGTAGATAGTAGTTCAGCACTGCTCTCTGGTTGTGTGTAGGATGATTCAGTTGCCTGATAACAGCTGGGAAGAAACTGTCCCTGAATCTGGAGGTGTGCGTTTTCACATTTCTGTACATTTACCCGATGGAAGAGGGATTGGCCAGGATGCGACTCGTCCTTGATTATGCTGCAGGCCTTGCCGAGGCAGCGTGAGGTGTAAATGGAATCAATAGAAGGGAGGTTGGTTTGTGTGATGGTCTGGGCTGCGTCTACAATTGGCTGCATTTTCTAGCGATCTTGGATGGAGCTGTTCCCAAACCAAGCTGTGATTCATCCCAATAAAATGCCTTGCCCTGATGCATGCAGTTTGCAGTGTGATTTTACTGAGATCGCACCTCGGTAAAAAAAATCATACTCCCGGGCGAAACGCACATGAAAAGTGAGTGCTAATGAATCCAATTTCACATCCACAATAACTTTCCATCGATGGCCTTTAGTAGGATTTTAACCTGTGCCTCAGCCAGCAGCCACATAATCACAGTAATTATAAAAATGACATTATAATTTCTTGTTTGGATACAGACTGAGGCAGGTGTACTGACTTCACTCCGATTTTCAACGCACCATCTGTTTATTTAATTACTTTTAATCCTCAAAGGAGGTGTGGACTAATTTCAATTCTGCCGAGTCATCAGTGTGTGCCTCAATTTAGTGATGGTGGGGAGTGGAGGTGAACAGGTTTAGTTTAGTTCAGAGATACAGCGCTGAAACAGGCCCTTGGGCCCACGAAGTCCGCACCGACCAGCGATCCCTGCACATTAACTCTATCCTACACTAGGGACAATTTCTATATTTATACCAAGCCAATTAACCTACAAAGCTGTACGTCTTTGGCGTGTGGGAAGAAACCGAAGAAAGGGGAGAATGTACAAACTCCGTACAGACAGCACCCGTAGCCAGGATCGAACCCTGGTCTCTGGCGCTGTAAGTGCTGTAAGGCAGCAACTCTACTGCTGCGCCACCGTGCCGCCCAATTAAACTGGTACATGGATAGGACAGGTTTAGAGGGATATGGGCCAAATGCAGGCAGGTAGGACTCGTGTAGATGGACCATGTTGGTCGCTGTGGGCAAGTGCTGACCTCTTTGATGACCCTCGGACCATCCTTGATCGGACTTTACTGGCTTTACCTTGCACTAAACGTTATTCCCTTATCATGTAGAGGCTCGATTGCAATCCTGTATTATCTTTCTACAGACTGGTTAGCACGCAACGAAAGCTTTTCACTGTACCTCGGTACACGTGACAATAAACTAAACTGAACTGAACTGGTGTGCCTTCTTAGCTGTCGCAATCAACATGGTAGGTCCATTATAGATCATTGGCAATATTAACGCCAAGGATCTTTGTTGGGCCGAAAGGCCTGTTTCCACGCTGACCCTCTACCTTTGAATTTGTGAATCGGCCTTAATGTCGTTCAAACACTGGGCCGGGCTGCTGCTCATCAGATGATTTAATACTAAGTGGGTGACAGAACATTTCATTGGGTCTTGCCCCCACTGAACACACTGTGGAAACCCGTATACACAAGCAAACGTGAGCCCTATTTTCAACTGTACAGTGGTAGAGTTGCTGCCTTACAGCGCCAGGGACCCAAGTTCGATCCTGACTTCAGGTGCTGTCTGTATGGAGTTTGTACCTTCTCCCCGTGACCACGTGGGTTTCCTCCAGGATCTCCGGTTTCCTCCCACACTCCAAAGACATACGGACGGGTTTGTCGGTTAGTTGGCTGGGTATAACTATAAATTGTCCCTAGTGTGTGTAAGACTAAACTCAACGAAATGTTGCAATAGTCCTTGCCTCAACTACCTCCTCCGGCAGCTCGTTCCAGATACCCGACATCTTTAAGTTTCACCTTGTGCTAAAGTATTTAATGTCATGGACAAAAGCATTGATGAATACAGGTTCCGTGCCTTGGATCAGATTTACCTTATTTTGGATTCTGATTCATGATGTGTGTTGGTACAAAATGCTGTGCTGGGAGATTGTTTTAAATAGGAAATAAAAGGCAGTGTTCCTGAATGGATTGCTTCTTAATCATTTTTGCATTGGCTGTTTAGATCATAAGACCATAAGGCACAGGAGCAGAATTAGGCCATTCAGCCCATTCAGCGGCCTTTCCCGGAGTCGGGCCTAGAACTTCAGCGGCGACGAAGCAGGGACTTTAACATCGTGGAGCGAGCGATCCCTCGCCGGGGATCGCCGAAGAAGCGCTCCGGCCGCTGGCTTGCGGCCTACAACATCCTGGAGCCTCGGTCCCCAGTAAGGAGGTGGCCGATTGGGAGCTCCAGGCCGCGGGGTGTGCTCGACCTGTCCCGACGTCGGCGTTCCGACCATCCCGACCAGAGGGCTTGAACATCGGGCCGTCTGTAGCGGCGACTACGGAGGGTCAGGGCCCCGATCACGGGTGAACAAGGGAGGAGGAGGAGGAGGAGGAGGAGGACTGTCTGAACTGTTTTGCCTTCCACCACAGTGGAGAATGCTGTGATGGATGTCTGTGTTGAATTATGTTGTGTATTGTGTCCTTTTTTAATTGTAACGCTGCATGGTAAATTACATTTCACTTCACATTATGGTGCATGTGACAAATACACTTGAACCTTTGAAACTTCAAGTCTGCTGTACCATTCGATCACGGCTGATCTATCCTTCCCCTCAGTTAGTTTAGTTTAGAAAAACAGCACGGAAACAGGCCCTTCGGCCCACTGAGTCCATGCCAACCGGCGATCCCCTCACACTGACACTATTGTGCACACACAAGGGACAATTTACATTTGTACCAAGCCAATTAGCCTACACATCTGTACGTCTTTAGCGTGTGGGAGAAACTGGACGGGTGCAGTCTGTACTCTAGTTACTCCCTCTTCTCCCCTCTCCCATCGGGCGAGAGGTACAAAAATGTGAAAACGCACACCTCCAGATTCAGGGACAGTTTCTTCCCAGCTGTTATCACGCAACTGAACCATCCTTTCAACAACTAGAGAGTGGTCCTGATCTGCTATTTTTAATCGGACTTTACAGGACTTTATCTTGCACTAAATATTATTCCCTTTATCCTACATCTGTACACTGTGGCCGGCTTGATTGTAAACATGTATTGTCTTTCCGCTGACTGGATAGCATGCAACAAAAAAAGCTTTTCACTGTACCTCGGTACATGGGATAATAAACTAAACTAAACTGAACTAAATACTAGGTGTCGGAAATAAAAACATAGAAACATAGAAAATAGGTGCAGGAGTAGGCCATTCGGCCCTTCAAGCCTGCACCGCCATTCAATATGATCATGGCTGATCATCCAACTCAGTATCCCATCCCTGCCTTGTCTCCATACCCCCTGATCCCTTTAGCCACAAGGGCCACATCTAACTCCCTCTTAAATATAGTCAATGAACTGGCCTTTACTACCTTCTGTGGTAGAGAATTCCACAGATTCACCACTCGCTGTGTAAAAAATGATTTTCTCATCTCGGTCCTAAAAGACTTCCCTCTTATCCTTAAACTGTGACCCCTAGTTCTGGACTTCCCCAACATCGGGAACAATCTTCCTGCATCTAGCCTGTCCAACCCCTTAAGAATTTTGTAAGTTTCTATAAGATCCCCCCTCAATCTTCTAAATGAACTGCAGATGCTGGTTTAAACTGAAGATAGACACATAGAGTTGGAGTAACTGACCCGCTGAGTTACTCCAGCTTTTTGTGTTAAACTAAATACTTTTTTGACTTCTATTGTAAGAGGATTTGAGTACAGCAGTGGAAACATCTTGCTCCTGTTATACGGGGCCCTGGTGTGGGCCACATCTGGAATATTGTGCACACAGGCCTGGAATCCCGACCTGAGGAAGGATATGCTGGTGACAGGGGGAATGCAGCGAAGATTCACAGGATTGATCGCTGGGCTTTGTTGCATGATAATAAATTAGGCAGATTGTGGCTATGCTCTCGAGGGTTCGGAAGAATGAAAGATGGTCTCATTGAAGCACGCAAAATTCCTATGGGGGTGTTTCTCCTGGCCGGGATGTATCTGGAACAAGATCCTGGATGATTGATGATAGGGGACCAGTCATGGAGAAGACGCAAGGGACTGCAGATTGATGGAATCCGGGGCAACATCTGCAGCAGCGCAGCATGGTGGTGCAGCGGTAGAGTTGCTGCCTTATTGCGCCAGAGAAACGGGATCGGTCTTGACGATGGATGACGTCTGTGTGGTGTTTGTATGTTCTTATTGCGACCTGCGTGGACACTATTGTGTCACTGTCAACTTGCTAATCATACCTTCTATATTGCTAGCTAAGTGGCCGATGTGTATAAAAGAAGCAAGGGCTGCAGCACTGATTCTGATGTCAGAGTCATAGAGTGATGGAAACAGGACCTTCGGCCTAACTTGCCGCAGCTACACTCGTCCCACCTGCTCATGTTTGGTCCATGTCCCTCCAAACCTGTCCTATCCATGTACCTGTCTAACCGTTTAGAAACATAGAAACAGAAAATATGAGCAGGAGGAGACCATTCGGCCCTTCGAGCCAGCACCGCCATTCATTGCGATCACGGCTGATTAACCATATAATATAACCATATAACAATTACAGCACGGAAACAGGCCATCTCGACCCCTCTAGTCCGTGCCGAACACATAATCTCCCCTAGTCCCATATACCTGCGCTCAGACCATAACCCTCCATTCCTTTCCCATCCATATAACTATCCAATTTATTTTTAAATGATAAAAACGAACCTGCCTCCACCACCTTCACTGGAAGCTCATTCCACACAGCTACCACTCTCTGAGTAAAGAAGTTCCCCCTCATGTTACCCCTAAACTTCAGTCCCTTAATTCTCAAGTCATGTCCCCTTGTTTGAATCTTCCCTACTCTCAGTGGGAAAAGCTTTTCCACGTCAACTCTGTCTATCCCTCTCATCATTTTAAAAACCTCTATCAAGTCCCCCCTTAACCTTCTGCGCTCCAAAGAATAAAGCCCTAACTTGTTCAACCTTTCTCTGTAACTTAGTTGCTGAAACCCAGGCAACATTCTAGTAAATCCAATTGTCCCCAATCAATAACCCGTGCCTGCCTTCTCCCCATATCCCTTGACTCTACCAGCCCCTAGAGCTCTATCTGACTCTCTCTTAAGTCCATCCAGTGACTTGGCCTCCACTACCCACTGTGGCAGGGAATTCCACAAATTCACAACTCTCTGGGTGAAAAAGTTTTTTCTCACCTCAGTCTTAAATGGCCTCCCCTTTATTCTAAGACTGTGACCCCTGGTTCTGGACTCGCCCAACATTGGGAACATTTTTCCTGCAGTCCATTTCTTAAATGTTCCGATAGTCCCAGTCTCAACTACCAGCTTGTCCCATACACCCACTAATCTTTGTGTGAAAAAGTTACCCCTCAGATTCCTACTAAATCTTTTCCCCATCACCTTAAACCTATGTCCTCTGATCCTGGATTCACCTACTCTGGGCAAGAGACTCTCTGCATCTACCCGATCTATCTCATGATTTTGTACACCTCTACAAGATCACCCCTCATCCTCCTGCGCTCCAAGGAATAGAGTCCCAGCCTACTCAACGTCTCCCAATAGCTCACACCCTCTAGTCCTGGCAACATCCTTGTAAATCTTCACGGTACCCTCTCCAGCTTGACAACATCTTTCCCATATAGGAAGTGTAAGAAGGAACCGCAGTTGCTGGTTTACACTGAAGATATTCACAAAATGCTGGAGTAACTTAGTGGGTCAGGCAGCATCTCTGGAGAAAAGGAATAGGTGATGTTAAGGGTCGAGACTTCATTAGATTGAGTGTCAGGGAGGGGGATACTGGAGGCATGGGAAAGTAATGAGGGTCTTTACTGATCACAGCCTTGCAACCGAACTAACCTACCAACAACTAGAGAGCAGTCCTGAGATAACATCTGCCTCATTTGAGACCCTCAGACTATCTTTGATCGGAATTTACTGGACTTTATCTTACATTAAACGTTATTCCCATTATCTTGTATCTGCATACCATGGACGGCTTGATTGTAATATATAGTATTTCCGTTGACTGGTTAGCACGCAACAAAAAGCTTTTCACTGTACCTCAGTACACGAGACAACAAACTAAACAAACTCACTAACATTTAAAAGACATTCAGACCAGTATGTGGAGAGAAAATGTACAGAGGGACATAAGCTAAACTCAGGAAGATGGGATCAACTCACACAGCTCTGTTAATCATATAGCCCAGCATGAATGAGTTGGGCCGAAGGGCCTGTTTCTGTACTGTATAACATTATGACTTCCGAGAAATGGAAATCACCCTGGATATTTAGATTTCCTTCTCCATTCAAAGTGAATTAACCAGCAGATC